>NW_017306593.1:305410-308180 GCF_000935625.1 Nanorana parkeri
TAAAAATTCCACAAGTAATCTTTGACATCTTTTGTGTGAGCATCTTTTATGTGCAATAGTACATATCTGAACTCCAAAACAGATGTCACCGGTACCAAGATCCCATGTTACTGCAAATCTATTTTATTGATAGTTGTCATTCAAACGACAAGCGTTTTCTGGGCTGGGCCGGATCCCCTTCATCAGGCTCAGAAATAACATTACATAACAGTGCCACAACTTTTATATGGACATAATAGAATGTCATTTCTGAGCCTGATGAAGGGGACCCGGCGCGGCCCAGAAAGCGCTTGTCGTTTGAATGACAACTATCAATAAAATGGATTTTGCAGTAACATGGGATCTTGGTGCCGGTGTGCTGGAGACATCTGTATTGTTGTTCTGTTGTGAGCAGCGCCATCCGCAGTCATTACCGGCACCCGTTACTTTTGGTATATCTGGTAAGAAGTGCGGCAAGGTATATGGTTTGTACACTTGCATCTTATCTACAGAATGCATATCTGGGGACCTGTGGCAGTGTGGCACACTGGCAAGTTGTGATTAACTCCAATGTAATTTATTTACAAAATACATGCATAGTGTATACTTTACAAAAAAATTGCCGCGAAGCGCTATAGTGTTCGGGTTTGGCTTGAAGAAAAGGTGGCAACCATAGCAGTAGATTTCTATAATAAGACCAGTACTCCACCTCTGTATCCTTGTGCAGGGTGACTGGTCTTGTATCTGCCCTTTCTCCAGTTTTTGCAGCTGGTAGTCGGTGGAGCCTGCAACGCCCCTCCCACAACTCTGCTCTCTGCACAGGCTATGTGCAGCACAGTGATGATGTATCCACTGCTTTTTCAACGTATTATTTGGGCTTGCAAAGTCAATTTGGTGCACATGGAGATGATTTATATCCTGTGTGGCTATTGAGTAATATATTTAAATGAATGTTTTTGTGCTCAGAGTTCAGCTTTAAGCATTCAACCTATCATACCATTACTTAATATTTTGCCACACCCTGCTGGAAATATTCAGACAATGAGATGTTTCCAGAATTGGCCTGGGAATTAAAGTTGTAAAAAATTAATGCATAGATAAGTGAAAAATAAATTAAATAAATGTTACGTGTAAAGTGTTCTGAAATGAATGTCTGTTCTTAACTAGATTCTTAAAAAAAGAAAGATGACCATTCACTGATGGTCCCTTACACTGATAATGTGGCAGATTGTTGAGTTATTTTTGTCTTGTAATACATATTTTATTGTCAAGATGTAATTTGGTGGAGATGCTGTCATTCAGATATCACAGATCTCTATACTATGTAAAGTAAGAGGTTTTGTGACATGAATGTAACTTCCTCCAGTCACTGTGTCACTCACAGCACAGTAGTATAGCCCAGACTGAGAGATCTGTTCTTCTCTGATGCTAAGAGCTGAGTAGAGCTTCTCCTTATTGATTGTCATTTTGAATGGTCCCTTCTCATCTCCTGAATTATAACCATATAGGATGAACTCCAGTGCTCCATCTCTGTGAACCTTGTACCAGAACAGTCGCTGATAGTTGGTAATACTGTGATTGCAGGGAATCTCAACATTCTCTCCTTCTACAAATGACAGTTTATTTGGCTGATTAACTTGAGCTTTACTTCGTCCACCTATTCAGACACAGTAAAAATTAATATGATTAAAGAAAATTCAGCAGAAAATAGTTTGACACTCAAATTATGTAGAACTCAAATCTATCATATTCCTGTCCTTGTGAGACCACCGTAGAGTTACCTAAAAGGTTTGTTCTGACGTTTTGTTATCCAGTGTGATAAATACAAATATATAAAGTTTTTATAGTAGTTGTTAAAAAAATACTTACATAACAGAAGCACGCTGAAAAGACAAACAAATACAATCATTGTGTACAGGGTTTGGTGATCTTCATAGAACTCAATGTTATGTGAAAATAAGAGACCCAACGTTGATCTTATGATATACATGCACAGGAAGTGATGTATGCTGCAGATGTGTCCTACATCACCCACTTATCACAGACAGCTGATTTACAGCTTGTTTTATTTATGTAGCATCTCCTACAGCTCATATGCATTAAGCAGAGGTTAATAAATGATCTTTTGAACAGTCTCTTGTGCCACTTTTGGAGCGACATTCAATAAAGATGTAAAAGGCACAAATCAGTGAAGATCTGTACTCATTAATACATAATTATGTGTATTTTTAATGCGAGCAGTAGAAGTACCTAAATTTGACCTGAGATCAGCCTCTTGCTATAGCCTATGCAGCAGAACTCAGAGTAGGGAAGGGAGAAGCAGCACAAGGAGCCATTTATTTGTACTGCATTGCTAATTTTCTAACACGGGTCATGCTGATAGGAGAGGATAGAACAGAGTAACAGAGAGATTAGTACATCAGTCTACTGTTTCTCCTTTCACGGTCCAGTAACAGGCTGGGGGAGGTCCAGACCTGAAAGTGTTACTTAACTGCAGTAGAGAAAAGTCAGGCCCCATGTGCTGCCAGACACGTCTGTGTAAATATCAGGAACTGGATGGACAGATATACAAATGCTTTGGCAGGTAAAACAGCTCCAAACATATGTATTTCACTGTGTATTTGGTTGAGATTCAACTTTCACCTATCCTATCACCCTGGATATCTCTTGAGGTCAAAGGTTACCCACATCAAACTATATTGTCAGTCCATTTTCAAGACTGGCAGAATGATTGCTTCTTTTTATTGAATGTTTTATTTTATACATATTTTATAAAGGCAACAAAATAAAC
>NW_017306593.1:308226-323561 GCF_000935625.1 Nanorana parkeri
AGAACAAAGGAAAGGCAGATATGCAGTTTTCCCCATGTTATGTAAAGGAAGAATGCACTGTGTGCCTCTAGAGGTTCATGCTTTATGTACATCACTGCAGGAAAGATGACGTCAGTGAGCTGGGTGGGAAGCCAGACAGAGCGTCACATGTCGCTAAGAGCTCTTAGCAATCTGGGACGCTGTAGCTGCCCCTCTGCTGCCCCCACACACACGCCTACCTCCCCCAATGAGATGTTGACTGAGGTGACCACCTCAGGCTGCTTTACTATAGGCCTAACCACATGGATTTTGATGTTCAGGAGAAAAATCAGTGGCAGAACTACCGCCATAGGGACCCATGCGGCTACTATGGGGCCCAGGGTAGAGAGGGGAGCCCAGTCAGGAGGAGGGCTGAGGCACTTATTTTACTTAGTTCCGTGGCCGTGCACAGCTTTTTATTTGCAGCTGCAAGGAACTGTTGTGTGTCCTGCCAGCCAGCCACAGTGTAACATTTACAGTGCATGCCACTGAACGCTTGCTGCAAGGTGTATTGCATTTTCAACATATGCATTCTACATATAATGTATAGATGCATTGGTTAAACATGCAATACACCTTGCAGCAAGTGTTTGGTGGCATGCAATGTAAACACAATACCGACAGGATGAGGTGTGGCACATACAACATTTTGCTATGGGGCCCTGTGATTTCTAGTTACACCCCTGAGTATAGCTTGTGACCCGTGACGAAGTCACATGTTTTTGGATGTAATGTACATAGGGAGGAGCCTGGGAGTACACTGACGGATGGATAGAGTTGCAGCATGTTTTAGGATGTCTTCAGATCTGAGCTTTTAACCACTTATGGATGCAGTTTTTACATATGTTTGTGAGTACCTTTTTTAAAAAAGTTTTAACACTTCAATACGGAGTACACTATGGAGTCTCTACTTATAATATGAGTCCTGAATACTGATTAGGAGCGCAACTGTTTATCATCGGAGGTAGCCACAGAGGAGAGTGCAAGCAAAAGTGGTTGAGTAAAGGAGGATCATTTCTGCTGCTAACATTGGTTTTCCTTCCCACCCGTGATCAAAGGAGATTGGCGTGTTGAGACCTTAGTAATATAAGGTCACACTATAAAGTGAGCGCTATTCTTATGGGGGAGTGTGGTGGAGGTCACAGGAAGTACAGAGGATTGCACACACGTGTTTACATCAATTACTGGACACTAGAACTATGAATATTTTTGGTGCACCTTATCTATCAATCTTTGCACTATTGGGCAATTGATTGACACGGACCATTTATGTGTTTGTTTCAAGACTACTTATCCCATCATGCATTGCTTCCAGCAATCAAGGATAATGTCATATTGTGGAAAGCTCAGACACTGAGTTGTAGTTCAGGCGGCAGGCTTAGTTAGAGTGGAAGGAAGTGCATATTTACAGGGCTGAGTGAAATTGTGTCAGTGCATCCTATGGACATCTTCAATAAGTAAGTTTACAAACCTATAACGAGGCCGGGGCTCGGTGGCCTTGTGGGAAATCCAGGCCTGCCTCTAGGTCGATATGTTTTTTAGGAGTGGGATAGAACTTGCGAAAATTCAATATAGGTACCCTTTAGGAACAAAGTTTGTAGGCAATGGGCACACCCATGCCTTGCTCCAGTTATACAGACCCTGAAGAATCAATGTGCAAAAAATGATTAGGTAAACCCATACCCGGTATTTTCACTTGGTTGTGGTTGATGTGCAAGGCAAAATTCAGTTTAATTTTCCATGTATATGATTGCATATTCAAAGTCAACACTGCTTAACTCCAACATTTTCTACTCTTTAGGATCTTCTCTAATCCTTAGGACTTTCTCTACTCATGAACATTCTCTACTTCTTAGGGCCTGTTCACACCATTGGCTGTGTTAGCTTGCTGTCAATTAAAACAGCTCATTACATTGTAACCTTGTTTTTGTTAGCACTTTATTGGAATGTCAAACATTCATTGGCCTCAGCACTGTGGTGGATTTCATAGGTCCCAATTGTCCCTCATTTGGAACCAAATCCCTCTGTCCCTCATCCCTCCTCAGTTGTCCCTCTTTTTGGCCTGATGTACAAACCTCTATAAAAATTAACTACCAAATGTGTTGTATCACAATAAATATTTTTATTCCAACCTCAAATTTTAGCATTTGTTATTTTAAAAAGTAAAAAGTAAACATTTTGGTGAAAAAAAGCACTTGTGGGTTTAACCAATCATTTTTTGCACACTAATTCTTCATGGTCTGCATAATGAGGCCTGTGTCAGGGGTGTGCCTTACATACTTTGTACTACGGGGTGTCCGTCTTTCCCATCTCAGAAAGTTGGGAGGTATGGGATTGCATTGCATGCATGCAGTACTTTTCTTCAGCACACACCACTGCAATGGGGTGGTGTGAACTGTCCCAATTGTAGACAAGACAAATTGCCTTGTCTTTGCATTGTGACTGCACTGGCAACCTTCCCCAGCACAGTCCCAATGCAAGGACAAGAAAATTTGCACAGCCGGTGTAAATGGGGTCTTAGTAGTGACACAGAGATAAGAGACAGGTGTTGCACAGATCTTGATCATTGTGTCACTCACTGCACAATAGTACACGCCAGAGTCAGACATTTCAGCTTGGTCTTTTGTCAGATGATAAGCATTTATTTCCTTTTCATGCTCGGCTTTAAAACCGTGTTTTTCTTTATCTCCATAGTTATACACCAGAATCTCTGGTGCTCTGTTGTGATAATGGGTGTACCAGTAAAGGTAAGGACTGCCAGATACTGTAAATCTACAGGGTATATTCAGAGGATCTCCCTCGGAAAGCAGCAGAGACGGTAGAGTCTGGTTAACAGTCTGTCCATGGATCATAACTGTAATAAAAGCGACAATTAGATAAATTCCTTACAAGGTGATTTGTATATGACAATACTAATTGTAATAAGCTACTCACCAAACAATGACATAAAGGTTATATGAAGAAGACAGAGAGCAGACATCATGTCACAGCTAACCACAAAGAATGATCTGATCTGTCGGTGGTGAGTGCAGATGTGATCCATTTTATAGTACAGACAGGTCATGTGACTATAGGCTCAGTTCACAATTACATGCTGGGAATCTCTGCTTTTTTGAATACTTTCATGGCAGAAAATGTATGAAATGATAGTATTGTAGATTTGTTTTAGGGTTCATTAACAGGGGTGCAGAGGTTTGTGTATTGAAAAAAAACATCTGAATCTCTGCACCCAGGAGCCACAAGTGTTGCATAAAGCCCACCATTACAAGTCAGTGATAGGCTGTGGCTGTACACTGGTAAATGCTGCTCCAAGCGTGTATATTCATATTCATTTTCCCCGTACGCAGACAGTTTATAAAGCAGTGTTTGCAAGTTTACAGATGCAGCCTGTCATTGATTTGTACAGACAGGCTGCACACAACTCCTGTGGTTCTTGGAGAGATGCAGAGATCTAGCCATTTTTTACAGTACACGGACTACTGCGACTCTGTCAATGAGTCCTATAGTAGCTGTGAGACTACCAAACTGTGAAGATGAGATCTCCTGACCATAGTTACTGGTTCTGTTTCCATCCACCTTTCCTTTTCTAGGTGTTTCCTTCAGGTGTTTCTACCCTTCCTGGTGCATTAGCCATCATATCAAATAAAATCAAAGTAACAGGGAGAGTGGAAGCCTCTCATAATGGTCATGACAAATGTGCAAAATTTCACCACTGGAGTCGCTAAGAGAAGTAAGAACGATAATATCCAACTCTCTTCCACCTACCAGAAGCTAAAATAAATCTGAAACCATTAGGTTGCTCAGTATTTGTTCTTTACTTATTAACCCACCACCTGCTAACCTAGACACTACCCCTGAAAGTTCCTATGGTACCTATGGCTCTGATTTACCAGTTTCTTCCTTTAAATCACTAGTAGTATATTTTTGCAGGGTAAAATATAACAACATATCATTGAAACATGCAAAAATATTTGCACTTGATGCCTACTGCATACTATGTCAGGCTTTAAAAATAGTAAACTACTGCCATCTAGTGCATTTACTGCTGCTTAGAGAACCTCCTATGATCATTTTGAGTATAACCTACTCGGCCTACATTTACATGTGTTGTATTATTCTTAAGTACCACACAAGCTAAAGCTGAACTCCATGCACACATCTCCATGCACACTAATGTCTGAGTTAGTTTAGAAAGAGTCTACCTAAATCTGTGGACAAGTCTACAAACTATGGTATATATATATATATATATATTTAAAATTATTCAGCCCCAATGTTCTGACTACCTATAACAGGGGTGCCCACAATTTCTTGTCTGGAGATATACTTTTCAAATGGCGAGTTCAATGAGATCTACCAATGAAAAAACACCTTTATTTAAAAAACAAACACATTCAAATCGTTAATGGGACTACTGCCTTTCTCTCGCGTGCGCTCTCTCTCGCACTCTCTCTCTCCTCGCTCTCTGCCCTGTATCTCTCTCTCCTCTTTCTCTCTGCTGTCTCTTTCCCTGCTGTCTCTTCTTTCTCTCTCTGCTGTCTCTTCTCTCTCCTGTCTCTTCTCTCTCTCTGCTGTCTCTTCTCTCTCCCTGCTGTCTCTTCTCTCTCTCTCTGCTGTCTCTTCTCTCTTCTCTCTCTGCTGTCTCTTCTCTCTTCTCTCTCTCTCTGTTGTCTCTTCTCTCTCTCTCTGTTGTCTCTTCTCTCTCTCCCTATGCTCTCCTTTCTCTCTCTGTCTCTGGTGTCTCTTCTCTCTCTCTCTCTCTCTGCTATCTCTTCTCTCTTTCTGCTGTCTCCTCTCTCTCTCTGCTGTCTCTTCTCTCTCTGCTGTCTCTTCTCTCTCTCTCTGCTGTCTCTTCTCTCTCTCTCTCTTTGTTGTCTTTTCTCTCTCTCTCTCTGCTGTCTCTCTTCTCTCTCCTGGCTGTCTTTCCTTACCCGCACTCCAGCAGCTTCCTAGGTCTCCTCTCATGTGCGCTGTCCTGTCCTCCCACTGAGCTCTTGTGGCCGAATGTGTCCGACGCTGCAGACGGGGAGAGGTGTCCCGCCCCTTCCTGTCTGCAGGGTCTGACACATTCAGCCGCACTAACACTGTGGGAGGGAACATTGGTCAGTTAACCCGATCGTGATCTACCAGTATTCGCTTTGCAATTGACTGGTAGATCGAGATTGACCTAATGGGCACCCCTGGCCTATAGCATTTCTTGAGGCCCTGAAACATCAGGACAGTACAAACACCTCCATAATGGCCCTTTTTTTGGAAATTAGATACCAAAAGGTACTTTAAGTAGTTGGATTTTTTTTTTTAATTGCCACAATTTTTTTTCAAAGTGAAAAAAGCATTTTTTCCACAAAGTTTTAATAAGATATTTCTCATCCACAGCTAGGGCATACTTACAATTACACCGCAAAACTATGCTACTGTTCCTGAGAATGCAAATGAAACATGTGTGAGGCTTTTTTGTTGCCTAGCCTCACAGAGGGGCCCAAAATCCAATGAGCACATGCATATGCACAGCATATGCACAGTGTTCAGAAACAAAAAGAGGTTGGCTTTTTGTGACAGAAGATACTTTTCTTCCATAGACACTTCTTCCTGACTGTCAGCATTAAAGAAAAAAAAAACTTTTAGAAGGTTTGCCTGGTCTTTGATTCCACTCAAGTCCAATCCATGGTCCAATCTGATGTATTAAGGTCATCAACCCTTAGGAAGTGGACATGGTTTTGATGGAAAATTGAGAGCTCACGAGATGAAGATGCAGAAGCTTTTTGTGGACCCTCTACTGGACCCTCCCTAAACCAATCCTCACCAATCAAAAGAGCTGAGAGGTGGGAGATAGGAGAGTAGCAAACATTCCCTTTAATGTCACTTTTATAACTGCTTCCATATTTCCAGTTAACTATGTTTTACAGTCCAACAAACAACATAATATTGCACGAAATTAGATTACAATTTCAGAGACATTTTACATGTTGAATTGTCTATTAAAAATAAACACAGAGCACCCAATCCTAGTTACATAGTATTTGAGGTTGAATAAAGACACAGGTCCATCAAGTTCAACCTAGTGAAGTACAGTTTGATAAATGCAGTGAAAGAAAAGCACAAATATACTCACAAAATGCTAAGTGCGAACATTCAAAATGCAGAAACATATACTGTAGGCTGCAAGACATCATCCAGTAAAGGTGTGCCATCCCAGAAATCTCAATCACATGCTGTCAATCATTTTGTTTTTCAGCCTTTTTATCTATGGATTTGAAATACGCTCAGCAGTTACATAAGCATAGCGGCTAAGGACTTTCAGGCTCATTATTGTGGACATTTGAGCAAAAACAACTCCAGGGGACATTTTGTGACTGCACATGCACTTTTAGAGTTTTCTGTCTGATGAGTATATATATATATATATTTCAGTATTCTTTAATATGGTTTGTTTGCGTTCTGGCACTAAACCCTATTTGATGCTTTTTTTTAAAGAATGTGAAGTTTCAGTGGCTAGAATACTTAATAAGGAAGGAATTACTGATTATATCACTAGACATTACTATTATTTATACATATTGCAGACAATTTGCGCAACATTTTACATACTGCACATTCACATCAGTCCCTGCCCTCAAGGAGCTTACAGTCTAAGGTCCCAATCTCACATACACTCATATACGCATACTAGGGCCAATTTAGACAGGAGCCAATTAACCTACCAGCATGTTTTTGGAGTGGATGAAGAAACCAAAGTACTCGGAATAAACCCATGAAAACTCCATACAGATAGTGTCCTGATCAGGATACGAATCGGGGACCCCTAGTGCTTCAAGGCAAAAGTGCTAACCCCTAAGCCACGGTGATGCCCAAATAGCAACAACATGCTATACTGTATGTGGAAAAAGAATGGTAACCATTGGCAACACTAGCATGTTTAGTAGTTGAACTGTAGCGTAGCCTTACACAGTAGAATAGCACAGTGTGATTGTTGTTTTTGATACATAGGGCTTTGGCAAAGCTAAAATAATTTTGTCAGGGTTTACATGTTTTTAGGCTTGTGGAATTATTTTGGATACTATGGGGTCTATTTTTCAATGTTTCACCCAAGATTCACACTTCTTACACCCAAAATTAGCATATTTAACTGAATCTTATATGAAAGTTGTGTGAATCTTGGATGAAAACATTGTTAAACAGACCGGGACGTTTTTCACAGATGGTAAACAGCAAAAACAGACCAAAGCAATTAGGAATGTGTCATTACTAGTATCGGTAGCGATGGCTAGTATTTAGGCGAGTACTCATACCCAAATACTCCGATGTCGATACTTGAGCTTTCCGGTATCAGGAAGCCGGGCAGCGAGTCATTACATGCCGGGAAGCTGGCTCCATGGTTTCTTGTCTTCCCTGCTAATCGGCAAGCCGGGTGGCGAGTCTTTACATGCCGCCTGGCTTCCTTAATGGGACTTCCGGTATTGGTATTCAGTATCGGCGAGTACCGGGAAAAAAATATTGGTACTCGCATTTGATACTGAAAAACCGGTATTGGTGCATCCCTACTTTGTGGTTCATTACTTTCTATAATGCTTTAGATATATTGGCATACACATAGAACATATGGAATCATGAATTTAAATAACTGGGCCATTGAATGTGTGTTTTTTATTGTTTTACAAAATAATTTTTAAAAGAAAAATATTAAACATTGAGAAATATTGCACCCTGATTACATATATGAAGCGATGCAACAGTTACATGTAATAAATATTCTACTATTACATATAATACTGTTTATACAATTACAAATATTTTAGATGAGCATATATATATATTCAAATCAAATCATCCATGTATTCATGCTGACACTGTTCTTCCTTCTGGAGGGTGGCTACTTTTGTTCCCCATGGTGCCTGTGTGTGTTGTAAAGTAGCCACCACTCCTAGCTTGCTCCTTTGATGGACTATAATTTCAATACAAATGACTAAACTAAACATGAGATTGTAGTCTATCGCAAGAGTGAGCTTGGAGCCGTGGCTACTTTACAACACACATAGGGGACCATGGGGAACAAAAGTAGCCGCCCTCCAGAAGGAAGGAAAGTGTCAATACCAATTCAGAGATGATTTGAGGATCTACAGCCGAGTGATGCACAAATAAGATAAGAGATAACTTCTGAGTTTAGTGTCACTTTAACCTTTATAATATCACAGAACCGGAAACCCCACCAATCCACGGCTAAACCACTCCCCCCGCAAATCTTTACCCACTTTTTTTCCTCCCTATACACTGATTAATTGCTCACATACCCGCTGATACAAAATAACCCACGGCTGAGTTACAAAAATATGTACAATATTACAATCCCATCTCCCTTGCTATAGGATCTTAGTACTACCTGGAAGTGTGCATGACTTTAATGAGCTTATAAGCATGCAGCCCCAAGCTGAATATACTTGTATGGTTCAAATATATTCAAACAGTGTTGTATGCATTTAAGCTGTAAGATTATAAATATTTCAACACACCAGGTTAAAGGCCATTAGGTTTCAGTTAAAATGATCATAATTATGTAATGGTGGGAATAAAGATCACTGCTGTCCAGTTGAAAGCCCTTAATAATAGTTTTAAAAAAATCAAGAAATATTTTATGTTGGGACACCAATTTATACACTATTACACCGAGATAACTATTAAAAGATATACAAATCCATTTTTTTATACAATTGATCTAAAAGACATGTTCACACATTTTGAAAAACATACATAATACAAACTTTCATCCATTGTCAGTGTGCTTCTTACTCATTTGTACAAATACCATAAGGATTAATGTATTTTCACATCGTAATAATCTTGGTCTATGCACTTCACAGAAGAAAACTGCCTCCTTAGGAACATATATTTTTGTTAGAAGCCCTTTGGCCAAGTCACAAATAGCCACTGTGCTTTATACATTTATCTGTAATAAATCAAATAGTATATGTAAGAATCCATTACTGATAACATGCTCATGCCTAGTTTACGGTTTATACATACATAATATAAATACATCATAAATGTAATTGATTATATATAGCTTTTGTAACAAAAACATATGTAACAAGAACAAAAAAGTGTGCTTACCCAAATTAAAATACAAAAGAACAAACAATTTCAAAAAATGAAAAGTTCAACCTTATCTGCAGTAACAAAAGAGTCCCTTCACTCTCATTTCCTTGTTTTAATATCAGGCAGGTAGGGCAAACACAGTTCCTAAAAAAAGACCAAAAGAAGCTAAGCAGATAGAGGGATGACATGTAACATGAAGGAAAGAGGAACAAACCAGTCCCAAAATGGTGGACTTAACCCTACAATAGTTTAAATAGCTAAGTACATTCCAGGTGTATCAAAATAAAAGGTGTACAAATTCTTGCAATTCACTTTCTTTAAAAAGCAGCTGAGTAGGAAAGCCTGTGTTCTGCTAGCATGCTGCAGAGTGGGACTATTGCTCTCTGTATGGAAGCAGTGATCTCTTTGCAGAGGTCTGACACATCTTTGATGAGACAGAGCCAGTTCTCTCCAATCAGCACAGAGCATGAGCTTTGCTATAGCTATTGTGGCAGTGTAAGCCGATGCCACAGTGTAGTATGGCGACTTTGGCACCCAGGACTCTCAGCCAAAGGGGCTGAGAGGGTCCAGAATGTGAAACATGTTATTAGGAAGAGCCTGGCTTTTCAGGTTCGTCCAGGTTTTCCTAATTGTAGCTGGGATCTGGAGCTCTGGAGATTTCGTAGAGCTCTGGGTGGGATGAGATCTCCAGTCCTGGGGCCAGGTGTTGC
Source organism: Nanorana parkeri (assembly GCF_000935625.1). Classification (NCBI taxonomy): domain Eukaryota; kingdom Metazoa; phylum Chordata; class Amphibia; order Anura; family Dicroglossidae; genus Nanorana; species Nanorana parkeri. The sequence continues at coordinate 318,045 of NW_017306593.1, forward strand.
CAATGACCTGCTTGGGCTGATCAGGTGGCTGAGAGCAGCCTCATTAGGAAGCCAGCCCAGTGCTCAGAGGAGTGTTGGAGTTGTGTGTGTGGAGGGAGCACACGGACACAGACAAACTCGGGTGCGTGCTGGACGCACACGGAACAGCCAGGGGTGGCTGGGAGAGGTCAGGAAGTACGGTGACCCCAGGGACCTGTCGGACGCACTGCTGGGAGAGCAGAGTGAGTGCCCACGAGGGGAGAGGTCAGGAAGGTTGGTGACCCTAGGACCTGTGGTACAGACTGCTAAGAGAGCAGAGTGAGGGCTCACGAGGGGTGAGCAGCGTGAGTGTCTTGAAGCTGTGGAAAGCTACTGAGCCATATAAAGGACTGTCTTATGTTGCTGCTGCAAGCTATTGTGTTTGCCCTTTAATAAACTGCATTATACTTGACTTACCTGGACTACAGTGGAGTGTCCTTGTTACACTATGTAGAGCTATAGGTCTGATTCAGTAGGGGAGTGTCAGACCTCTGCAATGAAACCACTGCTTCCCCACAAATAGTAAGGCCTGGTTCACACCTAGGCGTATTGCATATGCGCGTCTGTCGAGCGTTTTTGTTACCGCGATTCGCGGTAAAAAAAAATTGCGCGACAAACGCGCGTTTCCGAGGGCTATTTGGCTGTATCCCAATGGAAACGCGCAACAAAAACGTCCCAAAGTAGTACATGTACCTTTTCAGGCGTGGCCCGTTTTGTAACACATTAGGGACGGGCGAAAATACGAAAAGGTGTGAACCAGACCATTGAATACAATGGGATTTAGATTTTTGAGCGTTTTGTAGAGCGTTCGTCGAGCGTAGAACGCGCTACAAAACGTTCAGGTGTGAACGAGGGCTAAGGGTCCCACTCTGCAGCTGTTGACAGGGGAGAGGCATTTCTACTCATGCTGTGGTCAGCGGTGTATTTAACTTTGCTGCTGCCCTAGGCAAGGCAGCAACGCCGCCCACAGAGCAGTAGCCGATGACAGGAGGAAGACTTCCGCGTCACGTGACGGCCAGCAAGCAGCAGCGGCGCTGTGTGCTAGATGCCGGCTGCTGCTGAGAGCGCACTATACAGAGGTGGGTGATGCCATCTACGGGGGGGAGGATGTGCAGCTTTGCCCTAGGCAAGGCAGCATCGCCGCCCTCAGCGAATCTGCCGCTCCAGGCAAACGCCTTGTTTGCCTCGCGGCAGATACGCCCCTGGCTGTGGTTGATTTAGAAATTAAGCAAGATTTTGAACACCTTTTTGTTGTGATGCACCGGGAATGTATTTATCTAATTTATACTGAAGGTTCAGTTGGGCTTTAACTGCTTTTCCATACAGAAAAAATGTATTATCAGAGACCCTAAAAAATGGGTGGTATTAAGGGCCACACAGATCTAGATTTAGCAGACATAGATAACATTGGTACATTTCATAATCAGTAAACAACTACTGTTATTTACAGAAATAGGCTATTCAGCTGTAACACAGGGTAAGGTGTGTTATGCTCCAGATCATTTTGTTTAGGTTCACCTATTTTAATAATATTACCTTGTATGTGACAAATGTATAACACAGTCAATAAAAAAGTATTTGTGCTGAAAACGTGTGCCCCCAAAAAATCAAAGCCAGTTTGCTAATATAGCAACTGATTCTCCACCACTAAAAGAGCAATCTCATGAACAGCATTAAAGGAGAACTATAAGGTAAGTGATTTTCACTCATCCTCATGGTTAGAGCCAAACTGTGACAAAGAAGCTGTCACAAGTCGGCTCTATTGATCGGGAAGTGAGCGAACACATACCGTTGCTTGCTCACTTGCCGATCATCTCCCTGCAGAGAGCGGTGACTGACAGTCACCGCTCCACCCCCCCCCCTCCCCTCTCCGATCCTCCACCACTGACTGGAGGAATGGACAGGGGAGGGGGCGGGCACAGCTGGCTCTGCCTCTGAATAGGTAGAGCCCACTGTCAATCAGCCAGCTGGGTGGATCTCGACAGTATTGTATTGATCCGTCCCGGCTGCGGCGCTCTCAGTATATAGCTCGCTATATACTGAGCTTTGGGTCATGGGAGGATGTTAGAATATGTCCTCCCATGACCCTAAAGAGAACTATGGGATAAAAAGGTTACCCCATAGTTCTCTTTTAACTGCAATAGGTCTCTGAATGAAAGCCACATACAAATTGCTTGTTTCATAAGATTCTTTAACCACTTGAAGACCATGTGTTTAGATCCCCTTCCTGGCCAGGCCATTTTTCAGTATTCAGCGCTGCGGTACTTTGACTGAAGTTTATTCCGTCATACAACGCTGTACTGAAATTAATTTTATACCATTTTTTAAGGAACAAATTGAACCATGCTTTATTGTTGCCTTCCTCTTGATCAACAGGGGGTAGCTGTGGGCATAGCGTTCTGTTTAGGCTTTTCTTCTCTTTTTGTTTTTGTTTTGTTTTTCTCCGTATCTCTATAGGTTGAACTCAATGGACTTGTGTCTTTTTTCAACCTGACTATTACTATGTAACTATTATGTTCATTTGAATGGGCTTCCAATACACTAGAGCAGCCAGAAAAATGTACTTTTGGCTGTCTTTCCAACTTAGCACACCTAAGTCAGTACTTCACTGTGTGTTGTGTTGGTGTATTGGGATGCCATTCAAAGTTAATGGCACAGCAACATACATAAGCCATGTTACTGCAACAAAATGGTGTTAATTCAGCCCAACTAGTTTTTGTATGTTTTTCTTTAGCTGACCACCAGTGCTCTTTTTCTTTCTTTCATTGAAGCTTTAGCTACATAACCCTGAAGAACAGGATGTTCTGTACATAAATATAAATTAAGCAGATATTGTCGCTATGCAGTCTTTTCTCTTTGTTCATAAAGTCTGCCAGGTGTCTGATACTGAGAGATTATTGTACATCCTGCTTATGTACAGCACACAGTGTGTCACTGAAGACACAGTAGTAAGTCCCAGAATCAGATACTTTCACGCTGTTGATATTCAGGGGAAATTTCCTGCTTGTCTTGTCATTGCTATAGAATAATCGTCCCTTGTATTCTTCTTCTAGCTCTTCTTTCTTAGTGTAGTCCCGAAGTAGCACGTTCAATGTCTGTCCTGGCTTATGTACATACCAGAACATTGTGTTACTGGCCTGACTGTACTCACAGCTCAAGGTGGCCTCCTTCCCTTCATCAGTGACTACAGAGGATGACTGGGTCACTGTCTGTCCCGAAGCAGAATCTGAAAGTACAAAATATAGTTCCTTAAAAATGCTTTTCAAAGTAAGCAACAGTTTTTGTTTTTTTACAATATGCACATCAAATTAGTGTAAATTGTGACATGCATATGAAATGATAAATTAAAGTGGAACTGAAGACAACACTTTTTTTTAGTTCTGGATAGAGTAAGGGAGGGTTATAACCCCTGTCAGCTATTTTTGTCCATCTGTGTCCCATTGGGGAGTTTTCCCTTTACTTCCTGTCTAATAGCCACAATAAGCAGTAAGAGGAAATCGCTCCAAAGAGACAGAATCCCTGGTGGTCAGCAGGATCACCAGAACTCTCCACTCTATCTAAATCTCAAAAGAAAAAATGTTTTGGCTTCAGTTGCACTAAAATAAGAATTAACAGTAAAGAGGCAGAGATGCATTACATGGCCATGTTCCACCGAGAAGGACTTACATATCAGTAATGAAGACAGAAGAAGACAGAGGATGTGTGTGCTCTGCATGGTTGTTGATGTTCTCTCTCGGTGAAGGGAAAAAAAGAGCAGAAGTAAAGACAGTGGCATGCAGGAAATGGGGAGGGTACAAAGTGGGAAAGCTTAATCTAGTATCTAGCGCTCAAATGCTACCATCCCATATTTAATGTAAAATTGTATAGGAAGAAAAAAAGGACTCTAAAGGTAGCATTCAGAATACCATAAATAATAGTGTATACAATTTAAAGAGCTTTATCAACAAAGTGCATAAAATATTTATTACAAACAGTAAATTGATTTAAAAAAAACAAAAACAAAAAACCTTAGGGGTATATATATGAGAACTATGTAGGTGTTATAACCGCCATCAGTTGTGCAATGTAACATTAATACATAAAGGGGGGAATTTATCAAAACTGGAGCAGACAAAATCTGGAGCAGTTGTTTGTGGCAACCACAGGGGCGTATCTGCCGCCAGGCATACAAGGCGTTTGCCTGAGATCCTACAATCACTCTCCCTGGACGCATCGATTGTGCATCCAGAGAGAGTGTTTTCTAACCGCATGTAATCATATCACATACCATTACATGCGGTGTGCAGGCGTTTACATGAAGCAGCTGTCACCTGATCATTAACTTGAATAGGTGACAGCTGCCACTTGTAAACGCCAGATTAGGGATTCCTGATGCAGTAAAATGCAAGTTTCTGATGCAGGAATCCTTAATCGCACCTAAACATACAGATATGAAAGGGGCCTTATTGTGAGTGTATATTAGTGTCTGTAGTACCATACCGGATACAGTTATATTTTATTTTAAAGAATGAATTTTGGCTTGCGGCCCCCAAGAGAGAAAAAAATTTGTCGAGTGGCCCCTGAGACGGAAGAGGCGGGGAGGTGAAGACGGAGCTCCAGTCGGGTGGCGTAGATGACAAGGAGGCTGTGTCGGGCACCAAGGATGAGGAGGCCATGTTCCAAAAAGGTCAGGCCGTGCAAGGTAAGAGGACTGTGCTGGCAGAGCCCAGCATAGATTCTGCACAGCCCAACAAAGAGTCTCAGGTGGGCTGTGCAATACCCTTTGGTGGGCTCTGCAGGATCCGTAGGGGCCTCTGCAGTCTGCAAAGCACACCACAGATCCTTCACAACCCCCCTGAGATCCTGCAGACTCCTGGGTTTAAGGGGGTCTCTGCAGGATCTGTGGAGGGCTTTGCCGGGTCTCAGGGGGGATTGGCCGGCGGCCGCACACTACGTAGCCGGTGGGCGGAGCCTCGGGCCACCCCGTCGTGATTGGACGGCGGCGGACCGTAGTGTGCGGATGCCGGACACCTTACACCGGCGCCTGCAACTTCCTCACAAGGTCACCGCTGCCACCCCTTGGCGCTCTGCCGCCCCGAGGCCTGGCCTCGGTGGCCTTGTGGGAAATCCAGGCCTGGTCGTACCAAAATCATCCTCACCTGGACAAGGCTGCAGGAAGAGAAAAACATAATAATAAAAAAATATATTTATTGTTGGAATTTTCTGAGGGAGAGGGGCATATGAGAAGATGTTTTCAGCAGTGAATGTCCCCTTTAAGATGGCAGAAATTGTCTTACAATCATCATGTACCTGGCCAGCATGAGAGTCAGGTTAAAGCTGTTCTCCAAGCAAACATCTACATACAATGCGTATATAAGATCTGTTTTACCTGCCAAACAATTTGTATTTCTGTCCATCCAGCCCTAAGATTTATATAGCTCTGCCACACAGTCAGGAGGATGACACCACTTTCTCTGTTATAATTACCGGTAAGTAATACAATACTGACACCATCTTGTC
>NW_017306593.1:323578-328378 GCF_000935625.1 Nanorana parkeri
AGGATTTTAAGTGGCTGAAATCAAATCCAAAAATCCAATTCCTCCAAATAAAAAAAAGTGCTGCAGTAATGTTTGCCATAATGTGCTAATCTGCACAGGATATTAGCACCCTATGGCCAACCTACCTTGTAAAATGACCCCAATTAGCATTGCGCTGTCTGCTCTTCCCAACAAAGTCGATGCTGCCAATATCTCCCCAGTCTTCCGGGTTTGGCGCCTTCGGCTTCTTGATAGGTCAGCCAGCATCAAGTAACTCCTGAGCATGCGCACAGGAGTTTCTTCATCTCGGCATGCCAGGTCTGTGCACTGAGCTGCACATGTGCGGCGCAGTGTACAGAAAAAAAAAAATTGCTGAAAGGCAGGTAGAAGCTTTTTGGCAGAAAATACTTACACAGTCTCTTCATGCCAAAAAAAAGCTCCCTGTCAGCAATTTTTTTATACATTACACTTCACTTCAAACTCAGAAATTAGAACATTGCGCTGTTTATATACGGTATACAGCAAATATATTTTGTAGGAAGGCATTGCTGCCATCTTGTGGCAATAAACTAGAACTATGTATAAAATTAATTTGACTTTATTCAATATAATGTTTAGTTTAGAAACCAATATACTGATGTCGCTAACACAGAACAAGAATAAGAAAAGAAAGTTTCACGATCTGCATACTTCAGGTCTGTGCTTTACAGTATTAATGCCGATGGATCAGCATCAGAGCCAGGAAACTAGCATTTTCAAAAGGAGGTCATGAATGGTAGCCTCCAGTTCCTCTCAGTATGAGTTTCTTTTAACAAAAATACAAGTCAGAGCATTATATGTGGTCAGCTTCAGATATTGATATTATTGCAAATATTTGTAGTGTGCTAAAACAAAGACTGTGACCAGTGGCATTCCTAGCATATTTGACAACATAGTTCTGTAAAAATTATGAAACAAAAATACTAATATTGGGCGTAAAAAAATTAGACTTTTTTTATAATGCTATATATGAACATGTTGGTAAAAAAATCAACAGAATTCAAAGGTTTAATATGAGTACACGTAATTCTCTGTTGAACCATTGGGATTATAACAGTAGGCTAAATAAAATGTAAAGGTCTAATAGTGGCACATGCAGTGGTGTACCTAGCATACTTGGCGCCACTGAATAGAGGGTGTGGCTAATTGTGCTAAAAGTGGGAGGGTCTTAAAGGGATGGAGGGGTTGATTATATGGGGTACCACATTCTAATAAGACTCAATTTGAACACAGATTTTGACAATATATCAAATTTTATTTATATACACAACAGTTAAAAACATATAATATGCGATATGATGAATATCTGGCTATGTTCTTATGTACCATACTCTCTACATATCCAAACAAATGAGAGCCTCATTCAACCAACCTGATTTGATAAAAATAAACAAACAGAGGGAAGACAATAAAAAAGGAATCTGTGTCTCCCTCAGCTTCCATCCTCATCTTCTTTTATAAGCCCCACCCAGATGGTACTTTTAGCTATGATAGTTTAACTCTTACTATAACCCCTTAACTATAGAATATTAATGAAAGAAACATAAAAGCAGAATCTGGATTCAATCAGCTAATTATATTGATCTTTTACCAAAAGATTAACTTAAAACTAGAAGAGACAGAAACAGCTCAAGCCATGTATATACATATACACAAGTTGTATAAGTGGGCTCACTTTCATGGGATTCTCCTCCCGCTCCGTTCTCTTCCTTTCCCGACCCTCTTTCTTCCCCCCTCACTGTTTCCTACTTTAGGTGCTCTTCCCCTTTAAGAATGACCTGTCGGATGTTTGAACGGTAAAATATTCTGCTCGTATCCTTCAAATGTCCCTTAGCTCCATTTGGTGCTTATATAAGGACAAGTGTCACTCGGCTGGACGCACAACACAGCAAGCTCCCCGCCCTCCCTCTCCCTTTTTATTGATCATGGCGGCTTTTTATGTGGTATTGTCACTCCCTTTTCGGGAAGGGACTTTAAGTTTGGTTTTGATGATATTATTGCTCGAGTCTTAACGGCTGAGCAATTTATGTTTGGTTAATTGGTATTTTGTTCAAGTTATTAACGGTTTTATGAACAAAAGTTTGATTTAATATTTGGAAACCAATAAAACTGCCTCTGCCAATTTCATTCCAAGTTTGGTGTTTTTTATTTGGTTAAGTGTTTGTACTGCCTGCAATACCAGTATGTTACTAATGCACCAGGGACATGAGTACAGGCTAAGGTTAAATGTTATACCCCCTGGTTTAGCACAAGAAATGAGAGTCATTATGGAAGGTATGCCAAATCGTACTAAAAACATCAACAATAATTTTTTTTAAAAGTTGAAATCAGTAAATATGGCATAGAGTTGTTCATGGCAAGATCTGGAAAGGATTCTTGATGGTGCCTGAATAAATAGTTATCAGATAGCTGAAGTCAGAGATGTGTGTGACAAAAATAGTATGGAGCAGTAAAATAAGGCACTTGAATTAAAACTACCGAAGACTTGGGAGGTATAGGATAGATTTATTATAGGAATGTCTTCCTAGGAAATACATGAGATATAATACTATTTCTCAGTTTATATGTATCCACCATAACATTCCTGCCTGTACATATATTGTACAGGCAGGAAATACACTTGTAGCTCTGTGTCTCTCTTCGCACATAAATACACAGAACTGCCTTCAAATCTGATATCCTTTATGAGGAGTACGTTGGACTTTTTGCCTTCACTAAAGGTCAATTTAAACTTCTTGTCTTCTGACTCATGATCTTTAAAGTCTCCAATTAGAAAGATTGGCTGATGACCAGCAGACAACTTGTACCAGTGGATGTAGTCATTTCCAACAAGGGCAACATGGTTACAGGTAATATTTATGTCATTTCCTACTGAAGTCTGTACTGAGGGTGTCTGTGTTATTTCAGAGGTGCAGAAAGAGTCTGAAAAATAAGAAAAGAAAAATAAATAATTACAGTATAACACAGGGTATAAATTAATATTATTACAGAAAACATAGGTATCAAACAATGAATGTATCTGTTGGAATGAATGCTTATTTACAGCTTTTCTACTCACACAGACATAAGATGAGTATGGAGCAGATATAAATCATCTTCTGTATTGTGACTTGTCTGCAATGTATGAAGCATATACTGCATGTATCTACAGGTGTATGTTGTAGATGTAAGTGTGACAACGTTCAGTCATTTCCTCTTTTTTCTGTATGATGTAACCACACCCACTATAAGGAGAAAAAAAATTAATTGTAAAGAATAAAACTCCTTATGTGGGTAGCCGGTTATATCCAAACAAGTGCTATTAGAAGTTAAGCCATAGCAACACCTTGTGAAATTATCATAAATGTATAGTTACATAAATATATGGATAAAGATAGTTATAAACATTATTCATGTTCACTATACTTGCAGAGTGACTACACAGCACAACACAGACATACAGCTCCACCTGCAGTTAACTAAGAGAGCACGGTCCAAGAATGCTTCAATACCTTGTATAACCACATAGAAGTATCAGTCAGTAGTTCTGTAACACTGTAATAATATACCTGTAAGTAACACTGCTTCTACTGACCACAAGTGAAAGGGGGGCACGCTGACCACTAATGAGTAGTAAGGGGGTACACAAGGAGCATATTGACCATAAAGTCAGCCATTGCAAAAAGCTGCTGAAATGAGGACAGTATTTCTTTGTGTTGTTTTCCTTTGTCTTACAGGTCATCTTGCATGGAAAGACAATTATTTCTGTCAAGTACCTAAAATGCGACAAAACCAACATGGGAAAACACTGATAACCTCTTTCAAGTCACCTAATGGTGAACAAAACACCCCCCATGAGGATCATATAGTATTAAGGTAACTAAGGGTACAACTTGCTTATAATACCCTGTGTAAAGATTGTGATAATGTATACCCCTCAGCACCATCAAAAACTCAGTGAATGGATATGTCTTAGCCCCAGGCCAAGATTGGGGAGCATACTTTGAAGGAGTTGGTGGAAGTGATCAAAGGTAATATATTGATCAAAAGGGGAGATGTATTGGTTGTTTATTTACTTTGTATCGTTTTTATTTTTATTTGGAAATTAGTAAACACGGGACCCCATGCTTTTTTGGTTAATTTTGCATGAAGTTCCCCCTAAAATCCATTCCAGGCCAGTGTCCAGCTCCCTACGCCCTTTGTTTGATTTTGGGCATCCCATGCACAATTCTTTATAAAATGTCACTTTTGTTGTAGTCCATTGTACAGGTGTGCCACTTCGTAGGTTTAGGGCATCCCCCAAGCATGCTATAGGAATTTTGTATTTTTAATGTTGCCTTTTAAGTCTTATTAAACAGCTGCTGCCCGCTTAAAGGTATTTTTTTTTGCATTTGTATGTGTCCCCCATGGCAGTGCCCAGATGTCCATTCCCTTTTGGTTGGCAATCTCTTGAATATTAGCCTTGCAAATGACCACAACTGAATTGCAGGATTTGCCTTCCATAGACTTCAATGAGGTTTGGATTAAAGTAGAATTAAACCTTACTTTTTTGCATATATCTACTGCTAGCAAGCAGTAGAAACACAGTGTAAGTCAATGCAGGCAGCCTGTCAGCGTGCACACGCACAGACTTCATGGGACAGAAGGAAACAGCAGTCAGTGCTGGATCAGAGACCGGCACCAGCACTGGAGAGATTGCTAAAAACTACTGGAAAGAAGAAGATGATCAGATCAAGAGGCACAATTTAAGGTAAGTCCTTAAAGCAGCATGGGGGGGGGGGGGGTTTTTCACTTTTAATTTCC
>NW_017306593.1:328470-328713 GCF_000935625.1 Nanorana parkeri
TTAAACGAGGATGGGGGGGGGGGGGGCATTTTAGACTTTAATGTCACTTTAACATTTAACATTCACTTTAACATTCAAAATTTCTGAATTTTTGATCAGTTCAGCGAACTTCATGCGCATCAAACCCAGGCACATTTGGCTCATCACTAATTGTGACACTCTGTGAGCAACAAATGAGAAAACAGACATATACAGACAAAATGAATTCTTCTCCCTCCCATGCTGAAATTCTGCCTCAACCCC
>NW_017306593.1:328780-358326 GCF_000935625.1 Nanorana parkeri
TAGATACTTAGCTAATATAATATATCTTGAAGTGGTGGAATATAGGTTATGTTCATTAGGGATAAAATAGAGGTGTTCTGCTGGAGTCTCAGCTAATTCTTCTAATTCTGGCTCTATGAAAAGTCACCAAGAGATACTTTGAAAAGTCACCAAGAGAATTCCCAGTACATCCTCAAGATGTGATTTGAAAAGTCTGCTAACATACTCACTAAGCTTCTAAGCACTAAAGCACATACTAACTCACTCCATGGGAAATAAAATTATATTTCAGTTTATATGTATCCACCATAACTTCCAATGAGTTACAAGCTGACAGTGGCATAACAATCACCATAGCACCCATGCGGTTGCTAAGGGGCCCGTGGCAGAGGGGAGTGCGGTCAGGAGGCCAGGGCCCAGAGGCGGTGGAGGAGGAGGCCGGGGCCTGGCGGCGGCAGTGGAGGAGGAGGAGGCCAGGACCCAGCAGCAGTGGCGCTGGTGGCCAAGGAGGCCAGGGCGGCGGAAGTGGAGGAGGAGAGGGCCCAGCAGCATGCGGCTTGGGGCTGAAAGGTAAGAGGAGTGCAGTGTGCAGGAAAGGGACCCTGACCAGCCCACCACTCAGGTGGGCTCTGCAGGGTCTCAGGTGGGCTCTGCAGGGTCTCAGGTGGGCTCTGTAGGGTCTCAGGTGGGCTCTGTGGAGTCTATGATGGGCTCTGCAGGATCTCAGGTGGGCTCTGCAAGGTCACTCTCAGGTGGGCTGTGCAGGGTCTCTGGTACATGTAGGGTCTTAGGTGGGCTCTGCGGGTTCTCTAGTGGGCTCTGTGTGGTCTCTAGTGGGCTCTGTGTGGTCTCTAGTGGGCTCTGCGGGGTCTCAGGTGGGCTCTGCTGGGTCTCAGGTGGGCTCTGCGAGATCTATGGTGGGCTCTGCAGGGTCTAAGGTGGGCTCTGCATGGTCACTCTCAGGTGGGCTGTGTGGGGTTTAAGCTGTGCTCTGCAGGGTCTCTGGTATGTTCCCAGCAGTGCGGAGCCTATGCTGGGCTTTGCAGGGTCTCTGGTGGGCTGTGCGGGTCTATGGTGGGCTCTGCAGCAGTGAGTGGCGGAGTGATTTGTTCTTTGGCTCTGACGTCAGAGCTAGCAGGAGAAGAGCTGAATAGAAGGAGACGGACACAGTGCAGTCATGGGAACGTGTTCTGGAGGTACCCTGCTTGCTGATATATTGTACAGGCAGGAAATACACTTGTAGCTCCGTGTCTCTCTTCGCACATGTATACATAGCACTGTCTTCAAATCTGATATCCTTTATGAGGAGTATGTTGGACGTTTTGCCTTCACCAAAGGTCAATTTAAACCTCTTGTCTTCTGGCTCATGATCTTTAAAGTCTCCAATTAGAAAGATTGGCTGATGACCAGCAGACAACCTGTACCAGTTGATGTAGTCAGTTCCAATGAGGGCATCATGGTTACAGGTAACATTTATGTAATTTCCTACTGAAGTCTGTAATGAGGGTGTCTGCGTTATTTCGGAGGTGCAGAAAGAGCCTGAAAAATACGAAAAGAGATAAATATATGGATAATGATAGTTATAAACGTTATTCATGTTCACTATACTTGCAGAGTGACTACACAGCACAACACAGACATACAGCTCCACCTGCAGTTAACTAAGAGAGCACGATCTAAGAATGCTTCAATACCTTGTATAACCACATACAAGTATCAATAAGCAGGCTAATATAGGTGAAACTACTTTGAAGGTGTTGATGGAAGTGATCAAACGTAATATATTGATCAAAAGGTGGAGGTGTGAGAGACCTTTTTAAACTTAGGCAGGTAGCTGGGGTATTGGGTGTTTATTTTCTATGTATCTCTTTTTTTTTTTACATGAGTAATCATGGGACCCCATGCTTGTTCTGTTTTCTTTTCCATTGAGTTCCCCCTTAAAATCCATTCCGGGGCAGTGTCCAGCTCCCCATGCCCTTTGTTTGATTTTGGGGGTCCTATGCCCCATTCTTTATAAAATGTAATTTTGTTGTAGTGCATTGTACAGGTGTTCCACTTCACAGGTTTAGGGCATCCCCCAAGCATGGTATTTAAAGGAATTTTGTATTTTTAATGTTGCCTTTTAAGTCTTATTAAACAGCTGCTCCCCGCTGAAAGGTTTCATTTATTTATTTGCATTTGTATGTGTCCCCCATGGCAGTGCCCAAATATTCATACACGTTTGGTTGGTAATCTCTTGAATATTAGCCTTGCAAATGACCAAAACTGAATTGCAGGATTTGCCACCCATAGACTTCAATGAGGTTTGGATTAACATTTGCAATTTCCGAATTTTTGATCAGTTCAGCGAACTTCATGCGAATCAAAGGCTATCTGTGGACAACAAATGAGAAAACAGGCAATATACAGACTAGAAAATTCTCCCCCCTCCAATGCTGAAATTGTACCTCAACCCCAACCCAAGCAAAATCGCCCTCCTCTCTCTCCACTCCCCCCAGCAAAATCTCCCTCAACCCACCTAGAAAATTGCCCCCCCCCCCAACAAACACCCCACAAGCAATACCACCCTCCCTCCCTGAGATATATATTCACAGATACTTACCTATATTAATATATCTTGCAGTGGTAGAATATAGGTTAGGTTCATTAGGGATAAAATAGGGTTGTTCTGCCGGAGTCTTAGCTAATTCTTCTAATTCTGGCTCTATGAAATCACACTTTTAAAAAGTCACCAAGAGAATTCCCTGTACATCCTCAAGATGTGATATGAAAAGCCTGCTAACATACTCACTAACGTTCTAATCACTAAAGGGCATACTAACTCAATCCATGAGAAATAAAACTATATCTCAGTCTATATGTATCCACCATAACATCCAGTGAGTAACATGCTGATATATTGTACAGGCAGGAAATACACTTGTAGCTCTGTGTCTCTCTTCGCACATAAATACATAGAACTGTCTTCAAATCTGATATCCTTTATGAGTAGTACGTTGGACTTTTTGCCTTCACCAAAAGTCAATTTAAACTTCTTGTCTTCTGTCTCATGATCTTTAAAATCTCCAATTAGAAAGATTGGCCAATGACCAGCAGACAACTTGTACCAGTGGATGTACTCAGTTCCAACGATGGCATCATGGTTACAGGTAATATTTAGGTCATGTCCTACTGAAGTCTGTAATGAGGGTGCCTGTGTTATATCAGAGGTACAGAAAGAGCCTGGAAAAAAATAATTACAGTATAACACAGGGTATAAATAAATATTATTATAGAACATATAGGTATCAAACAATGAATCTCACTGTTGGAGTAATTTTCCATTTACATATTTTCTACTCACACAGACATAAGATGAGTATGGAGCAGATATAAATCATCTTCTGTATTGTGACTTGTCTGCAATGTATGAAGCATATACTGCATGTATCTACAGGTGTATGTTGTAGATGTAAGTGTGACAACGTTCAGTCATTTCCTCTTTTTTCTGTATGATGTAACCACACCCACTATAAGAAAAAAAATATTTTAAAGAATAAAACACTTTATGTGGGTAGCCAGTTATATCCAAACGAGTGCTATTAGAAGTTATGCCATAGCAACACCTAGAAAAATTATGATCAATGTATAGTTGCATAAATATATGGATAAAGATAGTTATAAACATTATTCATGTTTATTATGCTTGCAGAGTGACTATACAGCACAGACATACAACACAGACATACAGCTCCACCTGCAGTTAACTAAAAGAGCACAATCCAAGTATGTTTCAATATCTTGTAAAACCACATACAAGTAACAATAATCAGGCTAATATAGGGGAAACTACTTTGAAGGAGTTGATGGAAGTGATCAAAGGTAATATATTGATCAAAAGGTGGAGGTGTGAGAGACATTTTTAAACTCAGGCAGGGATTTGGTGTATTGGGTGTTTATTTTCTATGTATCTCTTTTTTTTTTTTAACATGAGTAACCACCGGACCCCATGCTTGTTCTGTTTTCTTTTGCATGGAATTCCCCCTTAAAATCTATTTCAGGGCAGTGTCCAGCTCCCCATGCCCTTTGTTTGATTTTGGGGGTCCCATGCCCCATTCTTTATAAAATGTCATTTTTGTTGTAGTGCATTGTACGGGTGTTCCACTTCACAGGTTTAGGGAATCCCCCAAGGATGGTATTTAAAGGAATGTTGTATTTTTAATTACATAGTTACATAGTATTTGAGGTTGAAAAAGACACAGGTCCATCAAGTTCTACCTTTGTGTTTGTGCGCGTATGTGTGTCTGTTGTGCGTGCGTGTATATAAGAGTCCCTGTGTGGTCTAATATTTAAGTGTACCCATACCCCTGTATGTTACAGTCTCTTAGGATGGTATCTAATTGATTTTTGAACTAATCAATATTCTTTGCAGATACCACTGCTTGTGGCAGACAGTTCCAAAATGTAACCGCTCTAACTGAAAAGAAGCCTCTACGCCCTTTGTGGATAAATCTTTTCTCCACCAATTTTAGGTGATGGCCTCTAGTCTTTGTTATGGAGTTTACAGTAAAAAGTTTACTGCTGATGTTGCCGTCACCACTAAACATTTCGTACAACAAAATCATATCCCCTCTTAATGTCCTCATTTCCAGCCATGAACAAGTTTAAATTTAGCAATCTTGTCTCATAGCTTTGATCCTCTGGCCCCTTAAATAGCTTGGTTACTCATCTATGGACCTTCTCCAGTTCAAGTACATCTTTTCTATGGACTGGTGACGAAAACTGAACCGCATATTCAAGGTGAGGCCGAACCAGTGATCTATAAAGTGTCAAAATTATTGTTTTGTCTCTACAGTACATTCCCTTTTTAATACAAGACAGTACTCTGTTTGCTTTGTTTGCTGCCGCCTGGCATTGTGTGCTGTTATTCAATATGCGGTCAATTATGACCCCCACATCTTTTTCCATATCTGACTTCCCTAGTGGAGTATCCATTAATGTGTATTCCGCTTGCCTGCTTTTAACCCCAAAGTGCATTACTTTACATTTCTCGACAATAAACCTCATCTGCCAAATAAATGCCCACTCCCCTATTTTATCCAGGTCATCCTGTAATGTTAAAATGTCTAAGCTCGTGTCTATTAACCTCCCAATTTTAGTAACATCTGCAAACACAGAAACATGGCTATTTACGCCAGGGACGTGCGGTCAGGGGAGGCAGGTAAGGCAAAGTCTCACCTAGAATTATGGAGGAAAAAGCTGTCAGCTCTATGTCTGAAGCTGACAGCTTTTTCTCCATTCAGATCGGCATCTAACAGGTTACACAGCACTGAAATTCTCCCCGCTGTGTAACCTGTCATGGAGCCTCAGCGGTGAGGAGCAAGTAAGGGACAGGGAGGCTCCTCCCTGTCTCCTCCTTTCCTCCTTTACACTAGCTTGGGGATGGGTTAGGGTGGGGCTTCGTCCGGCGGGGGCAGAGCTTTGGCCAGCAGGGGCGGAGCTTCATCCGATGGGGCGGGGCTTTGGCTGGCGGGGGCAAGAGGTCCTGCCGTCACTTGATTGACGCCCTCCCAGATATCGTTAATAAACAGGTTAAATAGTATTGGGCCTAGCACAGAACCCTGGGGCATTTTGCCTTTTAAGTTTTATTATACAGCTGCTCCCCACTGAAAGTTTTTTTTTATTTATTTGTATGTGTCCCCCATGGCAGTGCCCAGATATTCATACACTTTTGGTTGGTAATCTCTTGAATATTAGCCTTGCAAATAACCAAAACTGAATTGCAGGATTTGCCCCCATAGACTTCAATTACAGTAAGTTTGGATTACCATGCGCAATTTCCAAATTTTGATCAGTTCGGCAAACTTCATGTGAATCAAACCCAGGCACATTCGGCTCATCACTAATCGTGACAATCTGTGGACAACAAATGAGAAAACAGACAATATACAGGCAATACAATTCTTCTCCCTCCAATGCTGAAATTCCCTCCACCCCCCAGTGAAAATTATTAATCACACTTTTAAAAAGTCACAAAGAGAATTCCCTGTACATCCTCTAGATGCGATATGAAAAACCTGCTAACATGCTCACTAAGGTTCTAACCACTAAAGGGCATACTACATCAATCCATAAGAAATAAAACTATATCTCAGTTTATATGTATCCACCACAACATCCAGTGAGTAACATGCTTATATATTGTACAGGCAGGAAATACACTTGTAGCTCTGTGTCTCTCTTCGCACATAAATACATAGAACTGTCTTCAAATCTGATATCCTTTATGAGTAGTACGTTGGACTTTTTGCCTTCACCAAAAGTCAATTTAAACTTCTTGTCTTCTGTCTCATGATCTTTAAAATCTCCAATTAGATAGATTGGCCAATGGCCAGCAGACAACTTGTACCAGTGGATGTAGTCAGCTCCAACAAGGGCATCATGGTTACAGGTAACATTTATGTCATTTCCTATTGAAGTCTGTAATGAGGGTGTCTGTGTTATTTAGGAGGTGCAGAAAGAGTCTGAAAAATAAGAAAAGAGAAATAAATAATTACAGTATAACACAGGGTATAAATAAATATTATTATAGAACATGTAGGTATCAAACAATGAATCTCACTGTTGGAGTAAATGCCCATTTACATCTTTTCTACTCACACAGACATAAGATGAGTATGGAGCAGATATAAATCATCTTCTGTATTGTGACTTGTCTGCAATGTATGAAGCATATACTGCATGTATCTACAGGTGTATGTTGTAGATGTAAGTGTGACAACGTTCAGTCATTTCCTCTTTTTTCTGTATGATGTAACCACACCCACTATAAGGAAATAAAATAATAATTCTAAAGAATAAAACACTTTATGTGGGTAGCCGGTTATATCCAAACGAGTGCTATTAGTTAAGCCATAGCAACACCTACTGAAATTATGATCAATGTAGTTACATAAATATATGGATAACGATAGTTATAAACATTATTCATGTTCATTATGCTTGCAGATTGACTATACAGCACAACGCAGACATACAACACAGACATACAGCTCCACCTGCAGTTAAAGTAGAATTAAAATCTTCGTTTTTTTCCATATATCTACTGCTAGCAAGTAGCAGTAGTTTTCAAACCTTATTTATGCTAGATCTTTCCCTTATCTTGAGAACTGCCTATGGGAGTTCCTGTGGGCTGCTACTAATATCTGATTGGTATGTTTACTTTTTTATTAACCAGGTGTATGTACAAAAAGTTATATTACCTGCCCTGGGGGTGGCGTTCTGGTACTACCAATCCTGATTTTAAATTTTCTAAAATAATTAGGAAAACAAATTAAATTTATATATAAAGTGATTGATGTATCAATCAAGAATTATCATACCCTCACGTATATGTTATATTTAAATAGGTAAAATGTTATACCCATACATATATTAATCTTAGCTATATTTAGAGGCATATGAATATGAGCTATACGTTATTATTTTTAACTCTGCTATATCTTTTAATATTCTATTCCTAATTATGCAGTCAGCAAGGTGAATTTCATGTACATTTCATGTGAATTTCAAGCATTCAAATACTGTGTTTAGCTGAATAAATTGCTGTAAGCATCTAGGTTTAAAAGTCACTGCTGCAAATGATCAGCCGTGCATAAACAGGCTCAAGGCAAAGCAAAGGAGTTCCCCATGTATGCAGGGTTCAGCAAACATACTGGACAACATTCAAGAAAATATTGATCAGTGGGAAGTGTACCTATGAGGGACTTATCTTCCCTAGAGTCCGGGGACTGTTTAGCTCTTGTTTTTTTGGGTAACCATGTGTCAGAGCCCAATGAAAACCAGACAAGCGAAAAGTGCTAGGTAAAATATTTATTAAGAACAGTGTCCACAGGAGCAAGCAGAATCATAAACCGGAACAAGCCAGAGTCAGGAGCCAGAGTGGGTAGTCATCCAAGCCAGGTCAGGAACACAGAGATCAGCGTCGTCAGGAGCAGGAGCCAGGAAATCAGCAATGTCAGGAACAAGCCAGGAGTAGGAACCAGAGGAGAACGTCAGCCAGGATCGGGTCATACACAGAATCAGAATACTCAGAGCAGCGGGAATGCACTAGCAGGTAAGACCACACAAGGGCAAGTTGAGACTGGACTGAGTGGTTTATATAGTGAGTGGGGTGACATCACCACTAAGAGACAGAAAACTCCCATCTGACTCTCTCAGATGATGCTCCCTGTCTGGCCATAAAATGGGAGCCTGGGAGTAGTGAGCAACGTTCCAGAGTCTGCTCAGGCATAAAAGGAAAACACAGGTGGGTAAAATGGCAGTCAAGCCAGAATGCTGCAAACCAGTAAAGTCAGGGTGGAACCCTGACACCATGTGGGAGAATATACTTACTCTGGTGTTAGCTACTAGTTGCAGACAGCAAAGAAATACAGTAAAACAGTTTATTTTAGCTTGTATTTGTTCTTTTGAGCATTTTAGAGAAGATAATACCTTACTTGGATGCTGGCAGTACATGTGCTCACTTTTAATAATACAAGTGGCTTTAAGACACCCCAAAAGTAGCAAGATAGCAGAGTATGACTAAGTGAACATCTGTGACCTAACAGAACAATCTCTAATATACAAATATATAGTATGTCCTATGTGCAATATGTATCTTTTACTAAATACATTTTAGAGAACTTGCTGTAAATAATAATAATGATGATAGTAGAAATAATAATATTTAAAGGCGGAGTGAGCATTTCTCACCAGGTTTCATGTTTCACCCATATTTAGGGTGTAACATGAAACATGGTCAGATCACAGACCACTCTTGTAGTCCATTGATTCCTCCAGCCCCATAAACGAACGTCCCTACCTCCGTAAAGACTTTGGGTTGGGGGAATAGTCTGCAGGAGCCTGTGCATTTCAACCCACAATGGATTAATCACATTTGCAATACTCAGCAGGCCCCAATGCAAACAAATAATAAATGCACATGTTTTCTCATTTCAATCTGGGTGCATGTATTAATGTTTTTGCAAAAGATGGAATATGCTTGTAGCGCTCACCCCCGAAGGAGCCGCTGAATAACCGGATATTTCTATCCCCCTGCACCAATGTACCGCCCAAAGCATGGATCCGAAGCACACCAACACACCTTCAATTGATCTTATAGCAGATTTACTGACAAATCAGATATGAATAACTATGATACAATAGTAAATTATAGATAACTTATTTCACTTGTGTTTACCAAAGAAAATTCCTGGTGTTAAGCTTTAAAGTGGAACTTTGCTTTAAAATGGCTAGTAGGAAGACTTTTTTTACTGTCTCTCCTGCAATAAATGCTTCTTGCCTGCCGGCGAAAATACCGCTTTGAATTTTTACACTGAGCTCTGTGTACATCCTCAGCATTAACAAATTAATTCTCGTGCACATGCGTAGTAGTTATGCATTCTGGTCTGACCAATCAAAAGCAGTGAAGACAGCGTTCTAGACAAAAGATTAGGTGAAGATGAAAGTGCCAGTGAATTGGATCAATGAGGGGCAGGTAGTAATGCAGATTTCTGCTTCCACCAGAGTTTTGCTTTGATAAAGATATGCCTCACAATATGGGTGAACACAAAACAAGTGATGCAATAGATTCAAGCATAACGTTGTGTTTTATTATATTAGAGTTTACAATAAATCAATATGGCAGCACTTCCAACTAGCAGTAGTACTCAATATTTGATGCAGACAATGTCTGACATGCTGCAAAATCTCAGCGCAAGCAAATTTTGATTATATGCATGATGCAACACAGCAGTCATGGTAATAATAAGAAAATACATTCTTATTAAAGTAGTATTAAGCTCTCAATGTTTTTTTCAATCATAAATCCAGAACAAACAAATACGCATTGCCCAACGACGTATTTATTTAAATGTTTACCCAAGCACTTACAGTCATCATGTTTCCAAACAGCTGCCTCTAACTCTCTCTTCTCTAAACTTCCTATCTAGTATAAGATCACATTGGACAGAGCAGTCTCCAGCAGCCTTCCATGTACTAACTTGGAGAAGGAAGGATTTGATGTGAAGGAGCATGGAGTAAAGGAATGACTTGTCATGCCGTGCCTGTGTGTTTGTGGAGAGACACACAGCTTACTAGCACATACAAGGGTGGCTCCACACCACAAGACCCTGCAAGGCAAAAGAGCCACCCTAAAACAGGATATCAGGGCCAGTGCTCAGGGGACCAGCTGATTCTACAAGTTAAACATTTAAACGTCAAAAAGCAGCATCCATTGAGGGTAGCTCCACTATAAGGGTTAGAAAAAAATTGCACAGAGTTCTGCTTTACAGTGAGTCTGCACTTTTTCTTTATGGTGCAGAGCTGAGCAGCAGGTTCACCTACTGTGTCTCCCCGAAAATAAGACAGTGTCTTATATTTTTTTTTTCCAACGAAATTTTCCTGAAGATAGTGCTAGGTCTTACTTTCGGGGTAGGTCTTACTTTCGGGGAAACACGGTATGTGTTCCCCCGCTGCTTATACTGAATCACCAGGCTCAAGTTTTGGGTCAAGTCCTGTGGGTGCTCAAGTTATGTGGGTGCATGAAAGAGTACATAATCCTTTGTAAACTCTGATCAGACTGACCTAGAGATTACAGAGGTTTCAAAACACAGATTCACTCTTTAATTAAGGAAAAATAAATGGTTTTAAAATCAAAAAGTAAAACCTTTTAATGTCAGCTCTGTGCACATACGTATATACTCTAGTACAGAAATATTCTATACTGACATATTGTACAGGCAGGAAATACACCTGTAGCTCTGTGTCACTCTTAGCACACAGATATACAGCACTGTCTTTAGATTCAACATTCCTTATTAAAAGAACACTGGACTTTCTTCCTCCACTTTCAAACAGTAAATGGAACTTCTTAGACTCTGAAGCTGCGTTGCTGTAACCATTGACTAGAAATAATGGTCCCTGACCAGGAGACAGCTTGTACCAGTGGATGTACTCCGAAGTGGTTAGGGAGGAATGTGCACATGTCAGATTAAAGTCTGTGTCAACTGCAGCCTCCATACTGGTTGCTTGTATTAAATCACAGCTGCACGAAGAGCCTAGAGAGAAATAAAAGAATACAGGTCATTATTAAAACTAAGTAGGTGTAGTATAAATAACTGTACATAGCTTGAATCTTCTACAGATCATAAACTAACCTATAAAGCAATGTATAACATTGTCTACTTACAGAGTAATGCAAGGACTATCACCCTGAAATAAAACATCTTTTACTGACTGGTTAGCTTACAAGAGAACTAAGGCATTTCCTGCCTAATCTTCCTATTTATGTCCCAGCATCTGCAAGTAACACCTACTCACAAGAGAAGTTGGCAGAAAATACGCCCACAGCCTACTATACAGCATTTGTGTTACATTGTTATAGCAACATCTAGTGGTGAAATAAAAACACTTTATTTCTGACAAGAAATGATTAGACAGTATGAAATGTATCACTGTAGAGAATATAGTTGCCACCTGTCCACTTTTGTAATACCACTTTATTCGGCCAAAGGCACCATTTTTGGAAGCCGCAGTGAACAGCAACGATACTAAGCAAATACCAAAAAAAAAAAAATCAAAGTTGCCATTTTTAAATGCATCTTTTCACCTCACCTTCCTACCCTTTTTCCTGGTCAGTTTTGCAGTGACTAAAGAGGTAGCAGGACAAACTATACACAATGTTACTGAAACTTAGAAAATACTTACAATACATAAATATATGAAGTCAAAGCTTTAATGTGGATGATAAGTGGAGTCAAGTCACAGCTTTATTTTCTTACTGTAAGTCAAAAAGGCAAATTCAGGCATAATCTCAGTATCGATGACAAAGCTAGAATTAATAGCAAGCTATTGCACTGAAATCTGCAAACTTCTTTTTGTTGCCAAAAGCTATGAAAAACAAAACACTTTTTAATTGTTTATTACTTTTGATGGTTGCTGTGAACAGAGCAAAGGATCGATGGTGTTACATAAGGTTCTGAGTGTGAATTCAGGATATGTAGTTTTAAAACTATTTAATATCTGAGAACATGGACCTTATCTAACATACACCCATTTCTTCAGGACTTCTGTCTGAGAAATGGCTACCAGGAGTATATGCAATAGGTGGGACAAGTCATTCCACTTGCTGAACAGCTCATTCCACTTGCTGAACAGCTAATCCAGTTATATTAGGTGATAGTTCCACTGTTTGATTGTTTACAGCAGGGGTGCCTATTAGGTCGATCGCAATCTACCAGTTAGCAAGATGGTAGATCGCGATTCGGCTCCCTCCTGCGGTGCTAGTGCTGCCGAATGTGTTGGACACTGAAGACTGGGAAAGGCATCCCACCTGTAGCGTTGGACACATTTGGCCCGCCCCTTCCTCCTTTGTGCGTTGGACACATTCGGCCCGCCCCTCCCCGTCTGCAGCGTCTGACACATTTGGCTCGCCCTTCCCCGCCTGCAGTGTCAGACCATTTAACAGCACTTGCGCATGTGAAGACCTGGGAAGCTGGTAAGCTAAATTAGTATAATCCTAGTAGGCATAAGAGCGATGCTGGTTCCATGGCGTGCACACAGAGGACAGGGGTAAGAGGCAGTGGGGAAACTAGATATTCCATCACCCGGGGAAAAGGCCCAGAGTTGCCCCCCCCCAGGGAGAAGTTCTCCATCCACACACCCAGTGGCGCCACTCCAAGAGCATCACCCGGGGCACATGCCCCCCCCCCCTAGCTTTGGCCCTGGTAAGTGGCTAGGTGTGGGGAGCTACACACAGAGGAGATGAGAGGCCTAAGAAATCGCTCACAGTTGGCTGAAAGGTCTGTGGAGCAGTACACAGATGAAAACAGTGAGTGGCTGCAGGAGCTGACAAGGAGAGGTCAAGAATTAGTGGCAAGTGCAAATGTGCTCGGTGAAAAGGCTGAGAAGCTGCACACAGAGGAGATAGATGAGATGATTCTAAAGAGCTGTATACAGAGAAGACAGGTGAGGAGAACTCAGCCTTCTGAAAGTTGTCACCTCACTGCTCTATCCTGACTCCGAGTGGGGCAGTGTGGGAAGAGAGCTTGGCCTCCAGTGACAGCTTTCACTTCACCTGTTTTTTCTTTTGTTTCCTATAGTTTAATGCCACACCATTGGCTATATTATGTCACAGATTTTTTTTTGTACCATGTTCCTACTAATATTTGCATTAGTATTAACGTGTTAGCATTTTCCTTTTGCAGTGAGAATCAGCCAAATGGTATAATAAATGCCAATATAATACTATCAGAAATCCAAGTAGAGAGGCAGCACACCGGAGTCCACCGACAACAACAAATGTTTAATCCACAAGATAAAGAATATCCAGTCCATTGAGGCTCCCCATCTCACCTGCTCTAATGTTGACACTGGCTCTAATGCATTTCACCCATTAAGGCCTTAATGGGTCTATGATTAAGCCCTTAATATTATTCTTTTTTTAAAACCTTTATATCTATATAGCTCAGAATACCTCCCAAATGTTCCAATTTCTGTGGGGCTGTTCCCAGATGTGAAGTGCCAGGGTCCCACGGACCCATCCCATGTCCCAGCACTTTTTGCTGGAATGCTCATTCCAGTACCTGATGCCAGCATCTGACCAATGCAAGTGCACAAGAGTGGGAAAACACCTATCCCCACTTCTTTTTTCTGGTCATAAATATACTGGTCACAAAAATAACGTCACATGATTCAGAGCCACAAGGGAAGGCTGAGCTAGACTCCCTCTGTGTGTTCTGAGGTGCTGCTGAAGCCTGCTTTGTCCAGTGTCTGATCTGTATTCTGTGCAAACGATGTCAAAAGCAGCTATTTCTCAGACATCAAATTTACAAGACAGTTGTGGGTAGCTAGGCCAATGGCCCCCCAGGTATGATCTCTCCCCCTACAAAATAGTCAAGGGGTCGAACCGGTCACAGCCACCTTGATGTCTCCTTTCCACCTGCAGACAGACGTCTCCAGCTCCTATGCCTATGGCATAGACCTGTCCAATGTTGGCTATGAGGTAAAGGGTTGTGATGAGGGATCGAACCGGTCTATGGCATAGGAGCTGGAGACGCCTTTCTGCAGGTGGAAAGGAGACATCAAGGTGGCTGTGACCGGTTCGACCCCTTGATCCTCATCACAACCTTTTACCTCATAGCCAACATAGGACAGGTCTATGGATGCTGGAGTAAAAGAACACCACAAGATAGGTGTAGGCAGTCCCTCCTTTTCTGCATGGACTGGTGGTCCCTCCCTCCTGTAGCGGCCCCGAGGTCCTCCCTTCCTCCGTTTCTTGGGACACAAAGAACTGAACGGAATACCCCCTTTGGAGGATTCTCTCCCCACCTAGGCTCCACACAGAGAGCTTGACCCTCATTAAGCCACTCCGATTGGGTGGGTAGGTCACAATCCCCTGAAGAAGCAAAGTTGTGAAACGCGTAGGGATTGGACATACAGAACACATTGATCTATAATGGTTATGTCTGAATATGTCTAGTGGGTTTATGCCTATGGTCTAACCTTGGTTTTAATTGGTCGCAACTGTAGTTGCCCCTGTTTCATTTAATTTTGTATGTATATTTGCAATATATGTGTTATTTAAAAAAAAACTTTTTCACCAAACTTCAAGCCATGATGTCATATCTCTCATAAACCCCGGTATTTCCTCTTGTTGTTTTGTAATAAAACATCAAAGCTGATTGGTTGCCAAGCACAGCTGCTCCAGATTTTGTCTGCACCAGTTTTGATAAATTGCCCCCATTGTGCTGGGTGTCCCTCTTTTTCATCTCAGAAATTTGGGAACTATGCTGTTGTCAATCATTAACAATCCATCATGACATGCAGGAGTGTCATTTTGGGTGGAGGGCTGTTGAGAAAAGAGAAAGTTCATGGCTTCCGTACTCTGAAAGTCAAGCATGTACAGACAGACTGTGGATGGACTAGAATCGCGTTGTCACTCTGAATAAGGAGCTCAGATCAACAGGCAGTATCTCTAGGTATTTACTACCTAGGACTTTAGGATTTTTAGAGAATACATTAGCACACACAGTGAGTTAATATATTTTTGGAGCTTAAGATGAAATTTAAAGTTTTGGGTGTACTGACACTTGAACTATGTGTGATAACCTATTCCTTTTTTGTTTCTCTCGTCTGGCCACATCTGAGCATCTGTGACTAAATTCAGCAACAAAACTATAGCGGGATGATGACAAAAAGACTCACTCCACTTCAAGGAACTTGAAACCATTTCTCCATTATGTTGTTTGATGGTATGTTCAGGTAAAAAATAAATCTGCATATAATGCAATCCCAACATTCCAAGCAATAGCTCATAGAAGCATTGTTTTTGCAAAAATAATCACGACACAAAGTGGAGGAGCTTGAACAAAAGGGATAATTGTTCAGATATGCCTAGGACCACTTTTTGTCTAAATATGGCTCCGATCAGAATCTTTATGTTATCATTTTTAATCCTCTGCCCAGCAGAACTAACATTGGGTGAGGAAAGGCCTGACTTGTACAGGGTCTACTCCATTGCACAGTGCTGTCAAGTTAACACTGGGAGCCTGTTGTAAGGAGGAGAAAGCAGAGTAAGCATTATGATGACCTTCATCATCATGGCTACTTCCTTCATTAAGCTGTGTTTTTTCTTAAATGCATTAAGGAAAACTGATGTCACTGAGCTGATTTCAAATCTTTTTGTAAATATATAAAAAAAAATCACATATATGTGTTTCGACTACATATTGAACTGTTTGCCTGGAGTTCCGTTTTTATTACATATAAATTACTTTGTGGCTATGTGTAAAATGTGCCAAGAAAGTGTCTTTCGATTTTCATTTCTACAGCTAATGGTTAATAAATAAAACAAAATTCTAAATGGTTTCCCTTTTGTACCCCTGTGTAAAAATAAAGTCAAGGTATTTTACAGATCTTTAAAAAATGTCTTACTCCTTCTCACATTCACAGAAAATAACCTTCACATTCATGGCAATGTTGTCAGAATGTACAATATATTCTTCAAAGCTGCTGAGAAGTTGTGTGCTGGTATATTGTACAGACAGGAAATACACTTGTAGCTCTGTGTCACTCTGAGCACACAGATAAACAGCGCTGTCTTCGGGTTTCATATTCCTCATTATGAACGCACTGGACTTTCTTTCTTTATCGAAGATCAGTGTAAACCTGCTGCCTTCTAATATATTGTCTTTAAAGTCTTTCAATAGGAAGACCGGCCCCTGGCCAGGAAGCATCCTGTACCAATTAATATAGTCTCCAGTGGTAAGAGCGGTGTGTGTACAGGTGATGTTGAGGTCATCCCCTTCAAGGACCTGCATCATGGCATTCTGTACTATTTTGGAGGTACACGTAGAGCCTGGAATGAATGAGATAGTTATTCAACACTGCTGAAACAATGCCCAGTTTCACATTTAGAATATGTTAAGATTAAGCATGATACAGTTCTCTGGCTATTAAACCATTTTTCTACTTACACAGAAAGAAGGTGACTATAAGCCTGAAATAAATCATCTTCTATGGAATCATTTGTGTCCCAGGTATTGAGTGTGTAGGTATGACAGCTGTCTAATCTATGTGTGATGACAGCTTTTAGCCATTGTCTTTTATTCTGGATGATGAAACCACACCTACCGAGAGACATACAAAGTGCAAGGAAAATGATCTAAACCACCCAACTATAATTACGTGCAGCACTGAAACCATAGTGCCACCTAGTGAAACAGAGATTTAGTTATTATATATATATACTGTATATGATATTGTTACAGCATGATAGTTATGCCCATTGTGTAATTGTACATGAGTGTAACATATCTTCTATATGCAGTCATTGCTGAGAATGTGGTTTGAAAATGTAGCCCCTATGTACATATGTTGCTACGTGAATAGCTAATTGTTTGATTATGAATAGTTAACTAACCTTTACCCTGTCTGTGATACAGGGCCTTGTGGGAATTGCAGTTCAGAGACCACAACAAGCCATGCTTTGGGGGAGACTGCAATTCTGCAATGCTGTGTGTCTGGAGAGGAGGGGTGATTCTGGCCTGGGGATGCTCAGCGCGCTCAGTCTGGGAGAACCCTGTGAAAGAGACAGAGGTGTGTGGCTGCCGCTGATGCAGAGGAGGCCACATACTCTGTGTGTGCTGTCAATGGGAGTGTAAGCAGACCGAAGGGCCTCCAGAGTCAGAGAGAGCCTTCCTCCTGGTCTACTGTGCCAGTGTCGCATGGACGATCGATTCAGTGGGATACCGCATTACTGTAACAGCGGGGACATCCCGGCCAGGGCGAACAGCTGAGCCGCTACAGGGAGGCATCCCAGAAGGCCCAGCGATCAGCCTGAAGATGTTTACAGAGAGAGTTTTCAGCATCTTCCTGTGTCCAGAGACTACCTCCAAGGGGACAGCAGATGGCTTCAGGACCAAGAAAAGTGTTGGCTTGAGAGAAAAGGGACGCCCGTCTCTCGCTAAATGACCTGGGAAGTGGTGAGAGACCTTTGGCCATTTTGTGGGATTTCTGCAAATTCACATCATCAACATGGTATGGGCCCCAACGATGGCTAGCCTAGACTATTGCTACTGGCCAATAGTATAGAGAGTTGGATTTTTAATTGGGACCGTTACATTAGCAATCAAGTGCTCAAGGTTAAAGATAGTCTCTGAGATAGTTCAGTATTGCACACCTCAGCATATAGATAGTCGCAGTCGCTCAGTGTCTGAATACTTGATGTATACTGTTGACTATTGTTCCTTCAATTGTTATGTCCCTTTATGCAATGTTTGACAAGATCTATATATATTTGTTGCGTAAACCTTCTTACAAAGCTCTCTAAGGCTGTGGATCCTATTTGGGTGGTACATTTCGGTTTGGGGACAGAAATACCCGGGTTATTCTGGCGACTCCTTCAGGGGTGAGCGCTACAAAATAATACAATGCATTTTGGACATGTAAGTCAGAATAAATGACAGCAGCCTGATGATTTGAAATGTATTTTATATCACCAGCTATATAAGTGTTTTGCTGTATGCTGTACATAGAAGGAAGCACCCAGAATAGAAAAGGATATTTAAATTTAATAAGGAGAGAGAGAATATATACAGTATATGATAATAGTGGTTTCCGATGGAAAAAAAATGCCATCAGATTGGTGCCAGGGATGTGCAGAGCCTCACCTAGTATTATGGAGGGAAAAGTCTGCAGCTGACAGCTTTTTCTCCATTCAGAGCGGCTTGTTA
The DNA here is from genome assembly GCF_000935625.1 of Nanorana parkeri. Lineage (NCBI taxonomy): Eukaryota > Metazoa > Chordata > Amphibia > Anura > Dicroglossidae > Nanorana > Nanorana parkeri. The sequence continues at coordinate 347,014 of NW_017306593.1, forward strand.
CAGGTTACACAGCAGGGAAATCCTCCCCGCTGTGTAACCTGTCATGGACGGAGCGCTGCCTGTTAATTACAGGCAGCGCTGCATCCGGCTTTTGACAGCTAAGTTAGGTTATACAGCAGAAGGCTTCCCCACTGCTTGTGTAACATAACTAGTGAGGCAAGAGCTGTCACAGCCTCTTTGTTAGACGTGTTAGCTCTGTGGATGGTTTGGACCAATGGGAAAGCGCCATTGGTCCACGCTGTCCAATCAAAAAAAGAAAAAAAAACAGTGAGGCCATCGATCTCGATGCCTCAGTAGTGACGAGCAAGTGAGGCTCCTTCCCTCCTTCCTTCACACTAGCCGGGGCTTCGGCGGGATGGGGGGGGGGGAGGTGGCTTTATCATGCTGGGGGCAGGGTTGGGCATGTTGTGGGTAGGGCTGGGGAATGCCTCACCAAGAAACTAAGGTACCGCACGTCACTGATTGGTGCAAATCATGAAATGTTTGATTTGTTGTTATAAGTACTTCAGCTGTGTTATTAGTCAGCAGGATTTTTTAAGGGGTTGTGCACAGCAGACACAAACTTGTGAGAGTGTCATGTATGGAGTTTGCATTAGCTGCAATGCTTTCATGGCAAGGAAAGCAGAAACATATATCATTTGGTTATATTTAGATACATTGTTTATTTAAAATGTCAGTTTGTTTTTAAACAACACAAAGAAAAACAATACTTAATAGTTAAGCTTCCTTTACAATGACAAAGAAGCTTATCTATTACATATTGACTTTATGAACTTTTTTAATATTGATGTTTAATAATTGTTGGCCTTTTATATACAATACAAGATCTTTTAGCACCTTGGAAGCCCGGTAAATGTTTTTATTTGTGTTGTTCAATTCTACTGGGGTGTGGTATCACATTGTATATCCAACAATACTGATAGATGTGTTTGTTTTTAAACAAATCAAAGATCCTCTGTTTATTGTTATGAATCGCTTGTATTATCTTACATGTTATACTGTAATGTTATTAATCATGTCCTCCTTTTTTTTTGTAGCAGAATGGGAACAGCACTGTAATTCATTCTCTTGCTGCTGTCAGTAGCCACAGTCAATTAGGACGTCTTAAACCCTTGAAAGGACAAGATGTTGGAAGGCCAAACAGATGAGCAGAATGCAAACTGAATCAGAGGAAATGTCTGATAAAATGGGAAATTCTCTATCAGAGTTAGTAGTTGCCCCAAGACACCTAGCTGTACCCTATCTATTTTGGAGTTTGAGGAACTTCAGTAGACCCAGAAATGGATGGTGTGTATATGCAGACTGGACATTGCGGGCAGTCCTGAGATTTCAAAGCATATGCAAACCTAAAAACAACACTATATTTAATTTCAACTTACCAGGCTTTAGATGGGATGACTGCATTATTTTTCTTTTTCAGGTTGTCAGGTTTCTTTATTTTCATCTGTGAATAATGTTATTCCTGTCTTGTGACGGTTATGTTCACTCGCCATCCTGTATCTTTGTCACCCTAGGCTGCCCTCCTGATTTGAGCTACAAACATGTCCTCCTTCTTCATCTCAGAGTGCAGAGGAGCCATAGGCCCCCTTCGCCATCAGTCAAACTGTGACTGCAAGGGTGGGGGCGTGGGCAGCCGCACGCTGTGTGTCTATAGCAGTTTGGATGCCACTAGAGAAGATGGAAATAAAAAAAATGTAACGATTAAAAAAAGTTCTTTAAAGTGACATTAAACCCTCAGATTTTTTAACATAAAACAATAATGTCATGTGTGCCTTACTGTAATCCATGGTTGTTTCCCTTCTCTTTGCTGCTCTTCCTTTTAAATCTGTATCTCTTCTCATGCTGGGCAGAACTTCTATTTTGCAGCAGACTGCCTTGTCTCTGAAAGGGATACATAGTGTCTGTGTGTTGGTTTGAAACCTGAGCCAGCACTACAGGAAGAGGCCCTGAGCTGCAAAGGGAAGTTCTCCCCAAGCATGAGAAGATATGAGGATTTAAAAGGAAGAGCAGCAAAGAGAAGGGAAACAACCATGGATTACAGTAAGGCACACATTATAGTATTGGTTTATGTTAAAAAATCTGAGGGTTTAATGTCACTTTAAGTAATGCAGGTAGTAATGCAAATTTCTGTACCACCAGAGTTTTGCTTTGATAAAGATATGCTTCACAATATGGGTGAACACAAAGCAAGTGATGCAATAGATTCAAGCATAACATTGTGTTTTATTATATTAGAGTTTACAATCAATCAATATGGCGGCACTTCAAAACAGCAGTAACCCTCAATATTTGATGCAGACAATGTCTAACATGTTGCAAAATCTCAGCACAAGCAAATGTTGATTATATGCATGATGCAACATAGCAGTCATGGTATTAATGAGAAAATACATTCTTATTAAAGTAGTATTAAGCTCTCAATATGTTTTTCAAATAAATACACATTGCCCAACGTATTTATTTAAATGTTTCCCCAAGCACCAATATTTCCAAACAGCTGCCTCCACCTCTCTCAGTTTGGCTTCTCTAAACTTCCTTTCTAGTAGTATAAGATCACATGGGACAGAGCAGTATCCAGCGGCCTTCCATGTACTAGTTTGGAGAAGGAAGGATTTGATTAGAAGGAGCATGGAGTAGGGGAATGAATTGTCCTGCCGTGCCTCTGTGTTTATGGAGAGACACAGCTTACTAGCACACACACAAGGGTGGCTCCACACCACAGGACCCTGCAAGGGAAAAGAGCCACCCTAAAACAGGATATCAGGGCCAGTGCTCAGGGGACCAGGTGATTCTACAGGAAGCTAAAACATTTAGACATCAAGAAGCAGCATCCATTGCAAGTGATTTCATCAGCATTTGAAATAGTTTAAAAAATATTGACTTTGTTATCACTCTAATACATTATCCTTGTATCAATTAAAGTGACACTAAACTCAGGAGTTAAACTGTAAAAATACATTCAACTATGTTAACTAATAACAGAAATGTATCTTATTTGTGTATCACTCGGCTGTAGATCCTCAAATCATCTCTGAATTCAAGATGACACTGCCCTTCCTTCTGGAGGGTGGCTACTTTTGTTCCCCATGGTCCCTGTGTGTGCTGTAAAGTAGCCACCACTCCAAGCTCACTCCCGTGATGGACTACAATCTCATGTTTAGTTTACTCATTTGTATTAAGATTGTAGTCCATCACGAGAGTGAGCTTGGAGTGGTAGCTACTTTACAATACACACACACAGGGACCGAGGGGAACAAATGTAGCCACCTTCCCTACAGTGTCAGCATTAATTCAGAGATGATTTTAGGATCTGCCGCCGAGTGATACACAAATAAGACACATTTTTGTTAATTTAGGGTACTTGTTTAAAGTTTACCTCCTGAGTTAAGTGTCACTTTAATGTTAAAGCAGAACTCTAGGCAAAAGTGTTCCTCATCCTTGCAGTGGGGCTACCCCCACACTGCAAGGGATAAGAGTTATGTTTTGTCTTCTTTTCTGCTCCAGCGATGGTATGTCTCTCAGCATCCTCACGTCTTATACACTGTGTATAGAATGTGATGACTCAAGGATCCTTAGACTGCTGCAGAGGAGGGAGAAAGAGATTCCAGGGACCGGTCCAAGAACAAGTAGCCTCAGAGGATTAGGTAAGAATAATATATTTTTTTTAAAACACACACCCACAAAAAAAAAAGAGCTCTCAACCCTTGCAGTGCAAGAGTAGCCCCACTGCAAGGGTTAAAAACTATTTTGCCGAGTTCTGCTTTACAGTGAGTCTGCACTTTTTCTTTCTGGTGCAGAGCTAAGCAACAGGTTCGCCTATGTGTTCCTCACTGCTTATACTGAATCGCCAGGCTCAAGTGTTGGGTCAAGTCATGTGGGTGCAAGGAAAGAGTACATAGCCCTTTGTAAACTCTGATCAGACTGACCTAGAGATTACAAAGGTTTCAAAACACAGATTCAGTCTTTAATAAAGGAAAAATAAATGGTTTTAAAATCAAAAGGTAAAACCTTTTAATGTCAGCTCTGTGCACATACGTATATACTCTAGTACAGAAATATTCTATACTGACATATTGTACAGGCAGGAAATACACCTGTAGCTCTGTGTCACTCTTAGCACACAGATATACAGCACTGTCTTTAGATTCAACATTCCTTATTAAAAGAACACTGGACTTTCTTCCTCCACTTTCAAACAGTAAATGGAACTTCTTAGACTCTGAAGCTGCGTTGCTGTAACCATTGACTAGAAATAATGGTCCCTGACCAGGAGACAGCTTGTACCAATGGATGTAATCCGAAGTGGCCAGGGAGGAATGTGCACATGTCAGATTAAAGTCTATGCCAACTGCAGCCTCCATGCTGGTTGCTTGTATTAAATCACAGCTGCACGAAGAGCCTAGAGAGAAATAAAAGAATACAGGTCATTATTAAAACTAAGTAGGTGTAGTATAAATAACTGTACATAGCTTGAATCTTCTACAGATCATAAACTAACCTATAAAGCAATGTATAACATTGTCTACTTACAGAGTAATGCAAGGACTATCACCCTGAAATAAAACATCTTTTACTGACTGGTTAGCTTACAAGAGAACTGAGGCATTTCCTGCCTAATCTTCATCTATATGTCCCAGGATCTGCAAGTAACACCTACTCACAAGAGAAGTTGGCAGAAAATACGCCCACAGCCTACTATACAGCATTTGTGTTACATTGTTATAGCGACATCTAGTGGTGAAATAGAAACACTGTATTTCTGACAGGAAATGATTGGAAAGTATGAAATGTATAACTTACCTCAGCCTGATAGACAGTCCTGAAAGGACAGTCTTTTATTAATTCCAAAGACAGAAAAAGGACAACAAGCATAGCTTTCTTCAGCATACATATCTGCTCACCCTTCACAGGTTATCCTGTTCAGTGTCCCAGTCCCAGGACCTTACTGTTTTCCTCAACAGGATCTCTTCGGGAATATACTGGGCCCTTTGAGCAGCTTTCAGCAGCCTTTGATTTCACACCCACACACCTTGGGTGCCTGGCTCTCTCAGCCTCCAACACATACACAGCCTCCTGGCTTCTGGGTGGAGTCCGCCTGACTCCCGCACACAACCTGTCCTTCTTCCCAGCAGGAGCCCTGAACACACTCCAGCACCCTCCTCAAGAGGGATGCACACAGGTGCACAATCAAGTGTTGGCTGCCACTAAAGAATTAACCCAGGAATAGAGATTTCATCCCACCCAGAGCTCTAAGAAATCTCCTGGCTCCAGGATCCCAACTATGATCCAGAAAACCTGGAACAAGCAATTGCTTCCTGGAGCCACTCAGCCCCTCTGGCTGAGAATCCTATGTGACATTTAGGCCACCTAACACCGTGGTATTGCCACGCAATGCCACAAACCTATACTTTCATATGGAACCATATCCATCTGTCCCTCATTCCCCCTCAGTTGTCCCTCTTTTTGTCTGATATCCATAATTGAGGTACTAGTTTACTACCAAAAGTGTGAGTCTGCACTATCACCCTTATCTTATCTCTTGCTATTTTGAAAAGCTTGTATAAAGGAAAAGTAATTGTGAAAAACATTCTGGGTTTATTCTTAATGGTCCGCATAACTGGGTCCGCATAACTGGGGAGTTGCCTAAATAAAATTGCCTAAATAATTGTGCTAGAAGGTGTCCCTCTTTTTCATCTCAGAAAGTTGGGAGGTATGCTATTGTCAATCACAAACAATGAACCATCCCAAGTGATATGCAGAAATGTCATGTTAGTGCAAGGCTGTAGAGAAAAGAGGAAGGTTATGGCTTTCACACACTGAAAGTCAAACCTGCACAGACAGCGTGACAACCAGGGCTGGATTTACTCTCTCTGCTGCCCCAAGGCCAGGTTCCTCAATGTGACCCCATGCCCTCTCCTCTCTGCCCTCTGACTGGAGGAACGGACGGGGGAGGGGTGGGTACAGCTGGCTCTGTCTCTAGAGAGGCAGAGACAAGTGTCAATCAGGCAGCAAGATGGATCCTTACAGTACAGTTGGGATCTGTCCCATCTGCGGCACACCTCTGCTCTGTCAGCATATGCTGAGTTTTGGGTCACAGGTGGACATTAGCATTTGTCCTCCTGTGACCCTAAAGAGAACTATGGCAAAAAAAAGATTGGCCCATAGTTCTCTTTTAAATTTAAAGTTTTGGGTTTTACTGACACTTTAACTATTTGTGATAACCTATTCCTTTTTTTTGCTTCTTTCTTCTGGCCACCTCTGGTGTCTGTGACTAAATTCAGCAAAATCTGTCACTAAATTCAAAGGGAAGGGGATGCAGAGGGTGATGACATGAGTCAAAAGACTTGCTCCAGTTCAAGGAACTTGAAACCATTTCTCCATTATGTTGTTTGATGGTATGTTCAGGTAAAAGGTAAATCAGCATTTAAAGCAATCCCAATATTGCCTCCAATAGCTCATAGAAGCATTGTTTTTGCCACAATAATCATAACACAAGGGGAGGAGCTTGTACAAAAGGAATAATTGTTCAGATGTGCCTAGGGCCGCATGTTGTCTAAATATGGCTCCAAACAGAATCTGTCTTTTATGTTATCCTTTTTTTAATCCTCTGCCCAGCAGAACTAACATTGGGTGAGGACTGGCCTGATGTGTGAGCTTTACAGGGACTACTGCATTGCACAGTGCTGTCAAGTTTACGCTGAGAGCCTGTTGTAAGGAGGAGAAAGCAGAGTAAGCATTATGATGACCTCCATCATCATGGCTCCTTCCTTCATTAAGCTGTGTTTCTTAACTGCAAGGAAATGTGATGTCACTGACCGGACATTGCTGCTTGACATGGGTGACATGCCTGGCTGAACAGGATTTTAAATCTTTTTGGAAATTAAAAATAAATCACATATATGTATTTCAACTACATATTGAACTGTTTGCCTGGAGTCCTGTTTTTATTACATATAAATTAATTTGATGTTATGTGTAAAATGTGCCAAGAAAGTGTCTTGTTGCCCATAGCAACCAGTCAGTTTTCAATTTTTATTTCTACAGCTTATGGTTTCTAAATAAAACACAATTCAAAATGGTTTCCCTTTTGTACCCCTGTGTAAAAATAAAATCAAGGTATTTTACAGATCTTTAAAAAATGTCTTGCTCCTGACAGGCACATGTTTCTCACAGTCACAGAAAATAACCTTTACATTCATGGCAATGTTGTCAGCATGTACAATATATGCTTCAGAGCTGCTGAGAAGTTGTGTGCTGGTATATTGTACAGACAGGAAATACACTTGTAGCTCTGTGTCACTCTGAGCACACAGATAAACAGCGCTGTCTTCGGGTTTCATATTCCTCATTATGAACACACTGGACTTTCTTTCTTTATCGAAGATCAGTGTAAACCTGCTGCCTTCTACTATATTGTCCTTGAAGTCTCGTAATAGGAAGACCGGCCCCTGGCCAGGAAGCATCCTGTACCAATTAATATAGTCTCCAGTGGTAAGAGCGGTGTGTGTACAGGTGATGTTGAGGTCATCCCCTTCAAGGACCTGCATCATGACATTCTGTACTATTTTGGAGGTACACGTAGAGCCTGGAAAGAATGAGATAGTTATTCAACACTGCTGAAACAAAGCCCAGTTTAGTATTTAGATTAGAATATGTTAAGATTAAGCATGATACAGTTCTCTGGCTATTAAACCATTTTTCTACTTACACAGAAAGAAGGTGACTATAAGCCTGAAATAAATCATCTTCTATGGAATCATTTGTGTCCCAGGTATTGAGTGTGTAGGTATGACAGCTGTCTAATCTATGTGTGATGACAGCTTTTAGCCATTGTCTTTTATTCTGGATGATGAAACCACACCTACCGAGAGACATACAAAGTGCAAGGAAAATTATCTAAACCACCCAACTATAATTACATGCAGCCTTGAAACCATAGTTCCACCTAGTGAAACAGAGATTGAGTTATTATATAGGATAAAGATTGTTACAGCATGATAGTTATGCCCATTGTGAAATTGTACATATGAGTGTAACATATCTTCTATATGCAGTCATTGCTGAGAATGCGGCTTGAAATAATAAAATTAATGTTAGTCATTTAAGTCAGAGCTAATGACAGCAACCTGATGATTGGAAAATTGTTTTCTATAAACAGCTATACTGTACATATACTGTATATAGAGCAATACATACAAATATGTGTTTTGCTAAATTCGTTACATAGAATGAAGCACACAGAATATACAAGAATATTTAAATTTATTAAGAATGTTAAGCATACTGAGGGGAATTTATCAACACTGGAACAGACAAAATCTGGAGCAGCTGTGCATGGCAACCAATCAGCTTCTCTTTTTCATTTTCAAATCTTAACTAAACAAAGTGAAGAGAGAAGCTGATTGGTTGTCCTGGGCAACAGTTTTGATAAATTCCCCCCACTGCATATATTAATATAGAGAGTGAAAGAGTTATATATATATCCATAGGATGCACCACACACCCTTTCTTCAATGAGTGCTAGCAACCAGGAAATTGCCACAGGAAATTGCTAGCAACCAGGAAATTATGGATATATATATATCCATAGGATGCACCACACACCCTTTCTTCAATGAGTGCTAGCAACCAGGAAATTGTCCAAGATTCCAAATGTATAGACAAAACAGCAATGGAATTACAACACTTCAACTATCTTATAATATTAATCACGATATCGCCAAAACATTTCCACAAATGGCTACAGTTATGGATCACACACCCAGAGCCGTAGCTAGCTACTTTTGCGCCCGAGGCAAGAACAGAAAATGTTGCCCCGCCCAAGGTTATTTTGAGAAAAGTAAATAAATAAGGAAATTAATGATATTTATAGGTTAGACTAGCATGTAGTGACCCCCATCATTTGTACACAGGAAGCATATAGTGACCAGGGACGGACTGACAACACATGGGGCCCCCAGGCAATGTAAGATTATGGGGCCCCCTTGTGCTCTGCCTATATATAAGCCCCACCCACAGGATTATGCATTGTTGTGTTACATCATTATTTCTCCACAACATTTTCAAAATAGCAGGTCTATTGACTAAAAGTCGAATTTAATTGCAGGGGAATTGGTAGGGGAATTTCAAAATCTAGACCAATATAGGTGATTTGGAAACTGAGCTATTTTGACGTAGATTCTTCAGTTCTGCCAATTATCCTGGGTACATTTCCAGAGAACTAGTAGGAGAATTGACAGGGGAAATGAATAATGTAGACCTTAGACCAGAACTAATGCACTGCGGATCACAGACCAGAACCATTAAATGGCAACTATGCAGCGGACAAAGGTCAGCGGTGTGATACAGTGGACAAAGGTCAGCGGTGTGATACAGTGGACAGAGGTCAGTGGTGTGATGCAGTGGACAGAGTTCAGCGGTGTGATGCAGAGGTCAGCAGTGTGATGCAGCGGACAGAGTTCAGCGGTGTGATGCAGTGGACAGAGTTCAGTGGTGTGATGCAGTGGACAAAGGTCAGCGGTGTGATGCAGTGGACAGAGGTCAGTGGTGTGATGCAGAGGTCAGCAGTGTGATGCAGTGGACAAAGGTCAGTGCTGTGACGCAGCATGCAGAGGTCAGTTGTAACACAGAGTGCAGAGGCCAGTGGTATGACCAGGGCAGTGAGTGTCTCACCAGGGTTGTGCGGTCTCAACGGAGCTCCATGCAGGTCTCACCATGGCTGTGTTTGGGTCTCACCATGGTTGCGTGTGGTCTCGCTATGGCTGCGTGCGGGCCTCACCAGGGCTGCGTGCGCGTCTCATCAGGGCTGTGCGGGTGGGTGCGGGTCTCCCCAGTACTGTGTGGGCAGCTGGGTCTTACCATGGCTGTGCGGATGGTGGGAAGGAGGAGGTGCTGTGTGGCATAAGTGCATCCCTACTTACAGCAACGCACAATGGCATAGGCTATAGAGGACTACACATCACAGCAATACTTTAAACAGCAATTGCATTGCTGTATAAAGTACTGCTGGGATGTGTAGTCCTCTATAGAGGGTACCATTCTGAATTGCAATGTCACCTGCTATAGAGGACTACAAATACCAGCAGTACTTTAAACAGAGGCCTTAGGCTGCTGCATAATGTGCCTGGCTGCCTGCAGCACTGCTCTGCTTACATGCGGCAGTGTTTTTGTTCCTCCAGCTCCCTACTCAGTGGCCGGCAGCCTATGGGCCCCCCACTCTGTGTCAGGAGTAGGCAGGCGGACCCCCATCTCTGTAGCGGCCGGGAGAAGGCCGGGCGGACCCCCATCTCTGTACCGGCTGGCAGACCCCCCCCATCTCTGTACCGGCTGGAAGAAGGCCAAAGCCTGGGGACTAGCCATATGCTTTCATTGAGGCCTGAGCCTAGGGGCCCAGTGGCAGAGCACACGGCAAAAAGCACCCAGAAATGGTTTCAGACAAAGCGCTGGAGAGTACTGGACTGGCCAGCATTGAGTCCAGATCTGAATCCTATAGAGCACCTGTGGAGAGATCTCAAAACAGCAGTTGGGAAAAGGAACCTTTCCAATCTGAGAGACCTGGAGCAGTTGGCGAAGTAAGAGTGGTCCAAAATTCCTGGAGGGAGGTGAAGAAAACTCATTGATGGTTACAGGAAGCAAATGTTTTCAGTTATTTTTTCCAAGGGCTGTGCTACCAAATATTAATTGAGGGTGCCAATAAATGTATCCATTCCATTATGCAATCTTTGAACAATTGTTCTCTTTCATCCACGTCCAGGGAGATTAGCTACAGTGCCATGGGCTGTAAACATCTTGACAATGTTGCGCACAGTGGACACAGGAACATTAAGATCTCTGGAGATGGACTTGTAACCTTGATATTGTCCATGCTTTTCCACCTTTTTATGTTCTCAAATCCTCAGACAATTCTTTGCTGCTCTTTCTCTTCTCCATGCTCCGTGTGGCACCCAGAGACACACAACAGAAAGGTTGGGTCAATTTTCCACCATTTTAACTGGTTGCCAGTGTGATTTATATATTATCACCACCTGTTAATTGGTACAGGTGAGTTTAATTACAAATGACAGGAGCATCACAAACTTGGAATGTAATTATTTCTCGCAATTTGGAGAAGGTGAAAATAATGATGTCCAGTCCATTTTTGGAGTTTTGTGTGGAATGTGTCAGATTTGGCTTTTTTTTTCTCCACTTTTTTGTGTCATACCAATACAAACAAAAGAAATAAACATGTGAATGTCTAAACATTTGTAATTGCAGCAATTTTCTGCGCAAAGTGGTACATTATCTGACAGAAATGCAGAGGGGGGTGATAATTAT
>NW_017306593.1:358368-362977 GCF_000935625.1 Nanorana parkeri
TATACTGTATGTATATTATCATCAAGATGTAATTTCTTCTTCTGTATTCAAACTATTTTTAAAGATGCAAACTTAAGACAGACAATACTTCAGGTCATTAATCTCTAAAACTGGGGAAACAGTATTGGACACACTAAAAGAGCAACGCATTTTTATTGAATAGTTACAAGTGACATGTAGGTGTTCATATATTGTAAGGGTAGGAAGTACAAATGTAGCTCTGTGTCTCTCTGAGCACACAGGTATGTGGCACTGTCTTCAGGTCTGACGTCCTTTACCAAGAGCATGCAAGATGTTTTACCATCATTTAACATTAACTTGAACTTCTTGTCTGGGGACTCAGTATTGCTGTAACCACTAATTAAGAATAATGGTCCCTGAGCAGGAGAAAGTTTGTACCAATAGATGATGTCATTGATGTTGTTACATGTAAGATTTACGTCTGCCCCAGCTGCAGTCTCCATAAAGGGTGTTTGTATTATAGCACAGCTACAGGTAGAGCCTGCAAAGCAATGAGAGGAATAAGAAAATTATTGTTTACTAATGTGACTAAAAACAGAATTTGATAAAAAACTAAAGTACTGTCATTTAAAATCATTATCAGGTCATGTATTTTTCTAGAACCCTATCACATAATATACTTACAGAGAAAGATCAGGAGTGTCGTCCATAAGTAAAACATTTTCCAGTTACTGCTTTGTTTGCGCCGTGACAATAAGTATGTGTGATAGATATATGTGTGCAGAGCTGCTAGATATTTCCTGTGTGATTTTCATTTCTATTTTGGAGGGTATAGTCACGCCCTCCCACATTTCTCATATTAAACTATAGTGCCACCTGGTGATGTAATTGCTACATTGTAAACCAAATTACTTCATGTACAATTTAAGTAAAGTGATTTGGTTTACTAACTAGCAAACTAAAGAGAATTGGGAAAGCTATCACTGTATGTGCTGTTTACAGAATGGCTATACTTCTGTTCCTCGCTCAACCCCCAATAAATTCCCTTGCACCTTTTTCTAAATAGAACCAAGACAACAGGACATCCATAATATTTTTTTACAAATATGGCAACCCTGGCTGACCTATTGTGGTTCACAAAGCTTGGATGCTTCACTGTTAATTCCTTTTTTCTCATTCTACACCTAATTGATGAGGTAAAGCTCTGCTGACTTCCATCACCCAATCATGTGCAAGCAAAAATACTTTTTTAAAATATTTTCCTTGCTTTTGATTGGGTATTCTTGAAAGGTGAAATTTCACCACATTCCCCAAGCTAATTATTATTATTATTATTACATAGTATTTATATAGCGCCAACAGTTTGCGCAGAAAGGCCAATGAGGAGGGAGTTACAATAGTCAAGACGAGAATTAGGGAGACCTCCCCAGCAAAAAGTTAAATTTCCCTTACAAAGTGAACAGCCTATTTGCCTTTTGTAAACCAAACCCCACTGTCTCTAATAGCTAAGCTCATTCCCTAACCATACATTGTTCTATACCACCACCCATGGAAAGCTTGTTTATACACGGGCTTGTCTTTAGAACTTGACGTCAATTGTCATGTCCAATTGTTAGGGCCAAACATTTTAATGTTTTTTTTTGTTTTTTTTTAACAACTGCTTGACTTTCTGAAATATGTAACAAGTAAACCCTATTTACAGTGTGATTACATGCGAACAACTGAGGGAAGTGACAGCTATTACTGGATTATGCAGCACCTCCCGCCCACAGAAGATTGCATGAGCCTCACAGAGGAATTCCTGAGTCTCATGCTATCAACCCCATTCTCAGGTGTTTTGGGGGACATAAGCATTGCTTTCCATGATTTGTTATCTTGTTACCTTACCTCAGTTTGTCTAATCTGTACTCCACTTATTTATATTTACAAACAAACAAATTGTTGTTAAAAAACTTGAACAACAGATGCAGATGTATGCCCATTCAGGCTGTCTGGCTAGGTCTGGGAAATGTTGTGAGCTTCCAGCTCCCCTTTGCATTGCTGAATGTGAATAGCAGATAGTCACATAGTTGATTGGGTTACCCATTACCTTGTTAGGTTGCAGTAGTGCAATGGGGCACTGGTGGTGACATCTGCTTGGAAATTGGTAGGCCAAGAGGCCTGGATGGGAGGGTCACCATCTGTGGTCTGGGTTCTATTTACCAAATGGTTAACAAGGGACAGCGGGGAATTCATTAAGAGGACATGATACAATTATTCTTCAAAGAAAGCCCCAATAAATATTAAACTATGGCATACCACATTACAGAGAGCTTATTGATACTGCACACAATCACAAGCAAAGCGGAAACAGCTCTAGTAGTTCTACTTTCAAATCCACTGCTATCAATGAAGCTGATACAGTAGACAATCAATCACAGGTTGTCCTACAAAAAATAAAAATAAAGAAATTCAAAAGAAATCATTTTTTGTAGCTTATTAACCACTTCAAGACCAGGTGTTTAGACCCCCTTTCTGGCCAGGCCATTTTTCAGTGTTCAGCGCTGCAGTACTTTGACTGACGTTTATTCCGTCATGCAACGCTGTACTGAAATTAATTTTATATCATTTTTTGGGGACAGATAGAGCTTTCTTTTGGTGGTATTTAAACACCACTGGGGGTTTTATTTTTTATTATAATTAGGAAAAATGACAGAAAATTTTGGGAAAAAAAAGGTTTTTTTTACATTATGTTAGGAAACATTTATTATTACCCAGTTTTTTGGTAAAATATAAAAGTCAGGGTCACGTCGGGTAAATAGACACCAAACATGTCAAGCTTTAAAATTGCGTGCACCCGCGAAATCGCAGAAAACTACCATACCCAAAATTGGCCATAGGAATATGTGACAGGTCCTCTTTATGGAGACATCAGGGGTCTCCAAGACCCCTAATGTCACCTAGGACCCCCCAAAAAGAAGCTGATGAAGCACAGATCTGCTCCATCAGCTTCTTTCCAGCTTCTGAAGCTGCAGAGTGACACAAGAATGCGGAAGTGATGTATTATACAACACTTCCGCATTCTTTCAGAGGAGAGGGGACCGGATTGTACAGCTAGGTACAATCTCTGCTGTTACAGGGGAGGGGCTGGATTCCCCCCTCCCCGCTCCGATCCGCCAGCGCTGACTGCTGTCAGTCACGCAGCTGGGCGGATCCCGGCACAATTGTCGGGATCCGCTTCAGCTGCGGCGTCTCAGTATACCGCGAGCTACAGCTAGCGGTATACTGAGCCTAGGGTGACGGGAGGACGCTAGTTTGTGTCCTCCCGTTACCCTGAGGAGAACTATGGGGAAAAGACTTAACCCCATAGTTCTCCTTTAATCTTCAAAAATTTTATATATGCATAATTCTATTTTTTCAGGTTATGAGAGAACACGATTACACATAGAGTATGTCAAAGGCAGAAGTGTAAAAAGTGCTAAAAGTACAGCCAATAATTCTCAAAATAATACCAGCAGATGAAGACAAAAGGACATAGATAAAGGTGAAGACAAAATAAGAAGGATAGGATGAAGAAATGAGATGAACACAAGATGGATGTATAGGGGGGAGGGGTGGGGGAAGGACGTAATGGCAATGACAGGTTGTGACAATTTCCTTGTTATATCTGAGCAACAGCAAAAAACATTACTCATTATGTAGAAGCATAAGAAGGTAACATATATATTAGGGATGCACCAATACCGTTTTTTCTATATTGAGTACGAGTACCGATATTTTTTTTCTGGTACTCGCCGATACCGGATACCGACACCAGAAATCCCATTAAGGAAGCCAGGCGGCGTGTAATGACTTGCAGCCCAGCTTTCTGATTAGCGGGGAAGCCAGGCGGCGTGTAATGACTCGCCAGCCAGCTTCCTGTTTACCTGGAGCTGGCTTTCTGGTCAATCAGGAAGCCGGGGGGGTGGGGGGGGGGTAATGACTAGCTGCCAGGTTTCTGATTGGCCAGTTTCCCGACCAATCAGGAAACCGGACAGCAAGTCATTACACACCGCCCGGCTTCCTGATTGGCCGGGAAGCCGACTCCATGCTTCCACATCACCAGGTTTGCCCAGCTTCCCGCCCCATTTAGCAAGCCAGGCAGCGAGTCATTACCCACCCCCCAGCTTCCTGATTAGCCCGGAAGCCAGTTCCATGCTCTCTAGTAATGAGACGTGTAATGACTCGCAACCCGGCTTTCTGATTCCAGAAGTTCCGGTATCAGAATAAGTATTGGGAGCATTTGGGTGAGTATGAGTACTCACCCAAATAATTGGTATCAGCACTGTTACCAATACTAGTATCGGTATTAGTGCATCCCTAATATACTGTATATATATTTCTAAAGAGCATATAGTATGAAGCTATTGGAAATCAACACAAAAGAACTTATCTTGCAATGAGCTAAGTCAGAGCCATCTGTGATAGATACAAATCACTGTCACTGTAAACAGTCTCTACTCAGACCAGTGCCAACACCTTTAGATTTATTATCCAAGGAATTGCTATGGAATTAATGTGGATGATGTCTAGAATGCAGTTTGACCTTGGTATAGTGTGATAGGTGGGTCTCTTGCAAGAAAATAATGTAGATAAAGTAACTCACAAAGAAACTGGTATCTTGTTTTGG
>NW_017306593.1:363052-383107 GCF_000935625.1 Nanorana parkeri
CAGTGGGGATTTTTTTTGTGGGGGGGGGGGGGATTTAGGCCTCAAACATTGTAAAAAGCTATATTAATTGGAATCGGGGCCACTACAGGGCATTTTCACAAGTACATGTACTCATGAAAATGCCCTGATTCTAAAGGCCGATACCGGCACTTTAAAATTTTTTTACGCCTGGCACCATCTGCTTCTCCGGCACGTGGCGGCGCAAGCTCCAGCGGGTGGTCACGAGCGCCAAGCCCAGACCTGCTGATGAAAAGCCGTCTGCTGTGCATTGCTCAGGTTGAGACAGGCCTGGAGCAGCAGACGAAGGCGTATGTGTAAGGCCTGCATGACTGGGTTTGTAGAGGCAAAAGGGAGGGATACAAGGGTTAATTTGTTCATATAGATAAGAGGAGGTTAAAAGTGGGAAAAGCTTACCCGATTGGTCAGGGAGATAAGAGGAGGAGTGATGCTAGGTGGATCCTTGAAGAAAGAAAGTTCCAGATACAGACGGAGTCAGCAGCATGAAAGCAGCGTCCCTCTTGGCTGGAGGATGCGGGGGTCAGTTACTGTGAGTGCTGCGCTTCTTAGGGCTACACGTGCTAGGAGGGCCCACCCTCCTGAGCGCCTCAGCCCATATGCCACCCCATGGGTCCTGCGCCACTGTGGGAGCCCCATCAGGGACCCTTCGGCCACCTCAGCTGAGCGCCGCACTGCTGCGGCTGTTGGTGCTACTGGGAGGAATCCACGTCATCGACCGGATTCACAGGCGGGAGGCGATCATCTCCTTCCATCGTTCCCGAAGCCTGCGGCCTCCTCCCCTGGCAATGGTCCTGCCAGGGGGAGGGCCCATCGATGGAATAGCCCTGCTGCAGGTGGTAAGCGTTTACCACACTAAGTTTGATAAACATGGAGAAGCTTTGTTCAAAGTAAAAAAAAAAAAAGGATTTTTGATTGCCCATGATAAGCTTAGTGAATATTTAAGGGTATTAGGGTCCTTGAGGAGCAACATGTCCAGTTGACGTTTCATTGAGTGGGGAGCCGTCTCAGGAATGGCATCCCTGTGTTAACGGGTCGGGTCATTAGTGACTTGGTATCTGCTGTTATACTGCAAAGTATCCGAGGCGGTGTCGTGCAGCTGGGGGCCGTGTAGGCAGATAATGGTTGGTTTGTTGTGGGATGACATTCAAGGACCTTAATTCCCATTGTCAGTTGATTTTGTTAAGGTTTTTGTTATATGGCTTTGTACTTAATAAAATGGCTGCTGTGGCCACTAAAAATCCAATACTGGTGTCGTGTCAAATTAATTGAGAAAGAGCGATGAAGTTAGAGGGTTTGTTATGTTTAGCCAGAGACGTATACAATACCCTTGTCATGTAAAATGCCTTGTTTCAGTACACTTCACGTTTTCCATGTATCTTTATAACTGGGCTTTCTGGACTTTATTGTTCCACAGCGGGTTTATAATTGAAGGCAGTTATGGAGGATGCTCGTGTTGAGAGAGTTTGCTGTTCCTGTGATTCATCCAGGGGACTGAAGAGACGGTCACCATAGTCAGCATCAGCCGGCTTACCGCCCATTCCTTGCCGCTTGAGCATCAGCAGATCTGCCCACAGTTGTAGAAGTATCCTGATTACCAAGACAACACTTTCTGAGGCCAGTTTTTGTTATATGGCTTTGTACTTAATAAAATGGCTGCTGTGGCCACTAAAAATCCAATACTGGTGTCGTGTCAAATTAATTGAGAAAGAGCGATGAAGTTAGAGGGTTTGTTATGTTTAGCCAGAGACGTATACAATACCCTTGTCATGTAAAATGCCTTGTTTCAGTACACTTCACGTTTTCCATGTATCTTTATAACTGGGCTTTCTGGACTTTATTGTTCCACAGCGGGTTTATAATTGAAGGCAGTTATGGAGGATGCTCGTGTTGAGAGAGTTTGCTGTTCCTGTGATTCATCCAGGGGACTGAAGAGACGGTCACCATAGTCAGCATCAGCCGGCTTACCGCCCATTCCTTGCCGCTTGAGCATCAGCAGATCTGCCCACAGTTGTAGAAGTATCCTGATTACCAAGACAACACTTTCTGAGGCCTCTGTATACCGCTGTATCTTGTAACCGACCCAAACTGCCTTTTATGCCACATTCATGCTCGTAAGTGAATCTCCCAGCTTATGTCAGTTCATGTCATGTTCTATATGTATTGTGTCCATGTTATATCTATTACTGTATTACTGTTTTCAATTTGCTCTGACAGTTTATTATTCATATCCGTTTCTGGCAGGAATATGATGGCATGGTGGCGTCGGGGGAGATTTCACACTCATTTGATGGTTTGCCACTGTATATAATTGTCTCACATTGGTGTATTGTTGTCACTGTGTTTGCCTGATGAACGGACTATGTTCAGTTCCTGGTAAGACTGCACACAGCCCTGTATAATTTCTGTATAATCATGGTTTGATGGGATCTGTACTCCTCTATTGCTGGTTGCCATTCTCCATTGCTGAATCATCATGGATTAAGTTACATCAATTGAGCAGCAATATAGGTGTTTGCTTAGTAAATTTAGTATTGTCAGATTGTATGCAGTCTGATGCTGATTTGTAGTCTATGTTCATTTGGTTTCCCCTAATCAATCTGTCATCGTTTGCAACTGTCTGATGCTGGGTGTACCCTGGCCACAGGGCAGAGCAACCAATGAGAGACTGTTATGAGTATGTATGTCTCCCCAGGGTATATTCACGCCCTCCTATATTTATCAACCCCATTCTCAACATTCTCATGCTATCAACCCCATTCTCAACATTTTTACAGAGCCAGCTGTACCCGCCCCCTCCCCCGTCCGTTTCGCCAGTCAGCGCTGGCGGATCGGAGCGGGGAATCCAGCCCATCCCCTGTCACGGCAGAGAGCCGTGACAGGATCGAGAGGTGAGCGAACGCCGGTATGTGTTCGCTCACCTCCCGATCTACTGAGCCGACCTGTGACAGTCTCATTGTCACTGGTCGGCTAGAACTATGAGGTGAGTGAAAAGCACTCACCTCATAGTTCTCCTTTAAGGTAACCCGAAGCAGACCTTTCAAATCCAGGCACAAGATCTGACTGGGCAAGTGGTGTGTCGGACCTCTGTACTGAGGCCACTGATTTCACACACAAAGTAAGAATCACTCTTTACAACATACAGGTGTGGGGAGGTTTTTCTCCTCTGGCTATGGCTGTTTTCTAAAGAAAACAAACTATATGACTTTGTACACCTTTTATTTTGATGCACCTGGAATGTATTTATGTGTTAGCCAAGCTTGGAAATAGTTTGGCTAAGTGCTTAGCCAAGTTCAGTTGGGTTTTTTAATCAGGTAAATGTAGACACTGCTACCACATTATACTAGTATTTTACTGAGAGCTGCAAGCAGCACATTATTGTACATCCTCTACATAGCTTCCCCACAGTGTGGGGTTCAATGCACAGTAGTATGTCCCAGCATCAGAAAGTGTCAAACTTTTCAGTGTCAGAGGAAAATGACGACCTGTCTTGTTGTGTTTAAAGTCAACACGTCCTTTCAGATCCTCTACAAAGTCTTCCTCTTTGGTGTGTTCTTGGAGAAAAACATTTAGCTCCTGTCCTGGTTTGTGCAGGTACCAAAACATGGTATATACTGACCCTTCGTAATTGCAATCCATAGTAATATTTGTACCCTCATTGAGCACTGCACTCTGGGGTGACTGAGTCACTTTTTGTGCAAATGCAGAATCTGAAAACAAAAACAGGTAGACGATCAAAATACCATTAATTGTGTAGCATATATATGTTTTCCTGTAAAAATTAGCACTTTAAAATTTATGTTCTTTTTTTTTATAAATATATCACAGCACTTGAGGAGTAGATTAGTGTGTTATTATAGGACGTCTAATCAAATTTTAGAATGCAGTCTGACAAAAAGTACAAATGCTGTTACTTACACATAAAGACTGCTTCAAGTAAAAGCGGAAGACAGTGGAAGATGTGCATGTTTGTTGCTGTTTTCAGATATGTGGTACTCTGTTTGCTATATACTGTACATGACACAGGAAACAGGAGGAGGAGATGCAATTAGCCAAAGGGTTTCAAGAATTTTGAAAGTGTGTATTGCCCATCATTCTGAGAAGAAATCTTACTTACTGACAACAACCAGAATAGTAATCATGTTTTAAGACAGGCAGACTATTAATAGTTAAAATAAATGAATATTGCAAAGAGGTGGAATAATAAGACATAGCAATCATCAGCAATTATATTTCATAGTCCCGACAGTTCTAAACTGAATTGAGGGGACATTTGATTAGCTGCTACAGCTTACTTTGCGCCATTGTTCCTTGCAATGCCTTATTAAATATTCCCATTGTCAGTGGTAACTGTTTTACTTGTTATTTTATGATTTAATTTCTAGTAACTATATTCTACTATGATCTCAACATTACCATTAGAAGCTGCTATCCCATTACTATATGTTATCAATGCTTATTATATGTACCAATAACAAAAAATAATATCACTAATATTATGAAATATTGAGAATACATAATTATTGATAATATAATCATATAATCAGCAAATGTAATATATATATACATACATAAAGTATATACACACAATTTTATTGATTGTATTTGCCAGTAATTAGCTAAGGGATAGCATTACAGTAGCCAATAATTCGGGGAGACCTCAATAACCCAGTCCCTCGCTATAAAAAGGAAGAGGATAGTGAGAGCTGACAAAAAGACATGTAAATTTCATTTTGTTCCGAATGCAAATTCAGAGGGAATTTTGTGAATTTGGTCAGTCTAATGCATCCAAATGTCTGAATTCGTATGAGGTCAAATGCAAATGAATCTGAATGTTCTTTTAATGAAATTTCAGATCATCCGAATTTCATCCAAAATTAAACTAAATCAGACATTTGACTGTTTTCTGGTCAGAAAACCCTTGAAACCCAAGAGAAAGAAAAATGTGAAACTAAACAAATTCTTTGAAGGCTTACATGTTTACTGATAAACTGTATAGGGAGAGATTATGATTAGTTAGTAAACTGTGCTTCATTTCTGTGAATTGCACTAGTGGGGGTACATTCCCCTGTGTCCCCGCTGTGTTCAGAGGTCTTCACAAAACCCAAAAGTCCTGATTAGGACTTCTATGTGTGTCATCAACAAGTTTGATTGCTAGCTCTTCAGCAACCACCCCTTTTGTTGCCTTTTTTGTGTGTTTTAAGTATTTGTGGCATTTGTTTCCCCTTAATTTGAGATTCATTGAGGTTGACTAATTTTGGTTAATTTGAGGGCAACGGGTTCTTTTTTTTGTTAACTCGTCTATAAGAAAGCTGTGTTTTTGTGTTTTGTTCACAAATGCTTTCCTTATAAAACCACATATATAGCAGGTTTTTGATTTGAGTGTAATTTTATGGCTTGATTTGGAGGTATCTTTCTTTTTATTTTGTGGATTTAATCACCCCAAATTTTGATAGTTTAAATTTGGGGTGATTAAATTGACTTTGTCTCTTTGGGGAACTGCCTTTTGTTCTTAGCAAGCCACTACAGCAGTTTAAAAAATAGGGTATAAGGCAGGGTGAGCACAAAAAACACCTGACACTATCGTGAATTTGCCATACCACTCTTATTAAGATAACACATAGGGACAGTGGCGTAACAACCGGGGGTGCAGCAGGGGCGCGGGCCCCGGGCGAAAAGTGAAAAATGAACCCAGAACTGCAAGCAGACCTAAACGCAGAGACAGTGATAATGGACATGGAGGTAGCAGGGAGCAATTGGCTGACAAACTTTTATTTCAGTCAAATCTAAGAGCTACAGCCCCAATTTTATAGGAAAAAAGTTGCTTGCATCATTCGTCTTTAGGCATGTTTTCGCTGATGCCACACTGTGCTGCCACTGGCAAACATTTTCCTGGTCAAACCTAAGGGCTGGAGCCCTACTTTGTATAGGAAAACAGCTGCTTTTCACGTCAGTCTTTAGGCTTGTTTGCATTGCTGCCAATCTCTGCTGCTACTGGCCATTTTATCCACACAACCCGAAGGCCTCTTGGCTCTACTTCCAATCTAGGCAATTTTTGCCCACCCATACCTTCCTGTGGCTTCTCACTCCGCATCTGAAGGTCACTTTTTGGTATTGCATGTGCACTGGTAGAGGTGAACTATAACTGCTTTTCTTTTCAGGCTAAAGAATTCAGTTTTTTTAGGGAAACATGATGATAATGCAAAAAATAGTGAATTAAAACAAAATAATTAAATTGCAAAGCTGCTACAAATAATGAACCTTTCTGAAAAAATATGGCAATAGCTTAATTAATGTCATCCTATTTGAATTCAACAATATTCCAAGAGCAATGTTTTTTGCACAGGGCTTTTGTGACAAGCTATGCAAATAGTACCCTCTAGTGGACACAATGGTAGTGTTCAGAACATCCAAACATCAACATGAATTGATGGTATTTGCATATGCAAAATTGTATTTAAAGGAAACATGAGGAAATCAATAGGAGAGGGCATTGCTGACCAAATTTTTCAAAGTGCAGGCTTTAGGGGAGATATTGTCATCCTGACAAAAGTTTGGATGTTGCACTTACTACATGCTTGTTCCAGGTTAGTGATTCACTAAGTAGTGAAACCAGAATTACTATAACAGCTCAAGAGTCTGAGCCTTTAAATACCTGTCAGCATAGGGAGCACTTATACTTTCGCAACTCTGCCTTCACAGGTTCACTTTCATTACATACAAATAAGTAATGATGACTGAGGGCCCATTCACATCAGATGCGTTGGGGCTGCGCTGGCTGCTTTTTCCAGCCTTAATGCACAGAAAAGACAAAATGTCTTGTTTATTGCAAGCCTAATTCACACTGTGTTGCAGTGGTATGAGGTGAAAAAAAGTACTGCATGCAGAGTGGTGTGATACGGTACATCCACATCACACTGCCCTGTGCTTGTAGAACTGAATCAAATGTCAATTGTGACATTTCATTAAAGTTTTAACAAAAAGGAAAACAGTGCAATGGGCCAGTATTGGCCCATCATCACTGTTGTGATTGCCACACACCAGTGATTGCATTTAGTGAATTGACCCTTAATCAAAAGATTACTGATTCATTTTTTTTTTATTCTAAATATTTTTACATAGATCTGCGTGATCTGTATAGGATCATGGAATTCATGAAACCATACAATAATGATTTATGAATTGTGAGATTGAGTAGATATTAATTAATTAATAGAGAGAGAGATCAAGAAAGAGATAGATAGATAGATAGATAGATAGATAGATAGATAGATAGATAGATAGATAGATAGATAGATAGATATGTCTTCAGCTTGTATTTTACTTGAATCTTTAGTCTGCATTTCATGATTTCCAACTGTGTTGGCTGCTAAAGAAGTGCTGTAGGTTCTTGTACAATAGTGCAGTCTGCCATCATCACTGTGTCTCTCACTGCACAGTAATAGACAGCTGCATCATCCCCCTGCACATTCTTTATCTGGAGCTGGAATTTTAGTTCGCTTCGATCCATAATCGTCATAGAATATCTGGGGTGGATATTAGTAGGATTGGTAACGCCATAAGCACAGATCTCCAGTGGAAGTCCAGGAATATGTTTGTACCAGGCTAAGAACTGATAATCCTTAAACTTGTGAGTACAGTTCAGTGTGACAGTCAGGTCTTCTGTACTGCTAACACTGGGGATCTGATCCACCTCCGACTGACACTGCACATCTGGAAAATAATGTTGTCATTCAGATTTTACTCAAAATACTTTTTGCAGAAAAATAATACTGGTTAGGTACTGCATTATAAAATACATCCTTGTATCAGTAGCAAATACACAAATTACAATTACAAGTATCTGTATCTACTTTTCTGAAATATTTTAAACATATTCACTTAGTTGTTGAATCTGTTATGTTTACTACATACATACGATGCACTTTAATTCTGTATTTGAAGTTATTTTTATTAACATGATACTTATACATTTAAAATGTCATTGTATTTTTTAATAGAATTCTTACCTGTAAAAATGGCAAAAATGTATAAAAACCAGACAATAAGTGTTCCGTGAATATTGGACATGTTCTACTGTTCACTGTTCTAGGTTCACTGCAAGGATCTATCAGCTGCTGTGTGAGAGAGATACAAAATGACAAGATGAAGATACTTATATACACACAGCACCTCCTCTTCCTGATCATCATGTTTTGTGATAGACCATAAGCAACAAGCTAGACTTTTTCTAATAATACTCAATCTTTACAAATCTTAACATATTTCATCATAGAACTTTTAAATACTTTCAAGCACATTTTAAAGTAAAGTGAAGAATATTCACTGCCAAGATAAATCCCACAGGTCCCAACAATTAAATTGTATTCTCTGGATGTCTTTTGTGTCATCAAGTGCTCATATAAGTGAATGGAAACATAACCATTGTGCTTTGTGTTCTAGCTTGCCTGACTTAATCCTTACGTTATGCTAATAATTTACACAAACCAATTTTTTTCCTTCATGTGTTGCAAGCCGTGAACGGTAAATAAAGCTCTTTTAAAGTAAAATGCAAATGTTCGCTTTGTACTTTACCAGCTGGCCACGGTACATAAAAATTGCACTTATGTCTTATTCCTTTAATCAGAAAACTGTCTGTCATACAGTATTTTGGATTAAATATAACGATATGATGTCTGCTCCAGCTCGGTCAGTGCTTCTCCATATCCCTGATCTATTGATGGAGCCCCATAAAAACAGACAAATACAAAATATATCTTCCTCTCCCATACTGAAGCCTTGTGACTGACCATTGTGTAAGGCAGTGGTGAGCATCCCACACCCAGCCAATTTTGCACTAGCAAAGTAGGAGAACGAACCTTGTCAGTACAGGGTCAGTTGCAGTGAAAGCCACTATATGTAAGGACCTAATGGGAACATAGAAAACAGCAAATGTGTCTCACCTATCAATGACAAAAAATATCAGATTTTAAACAATGCAAGAAATAACCATGAATATACAGCAATTCTGAAAATATTTCAACAAAATGTTCTTTAAGAGAATCAGCACCCTCTAGTGCATCTGATTTGCTTAGCAACACATACCTTTTCAATGGAATAAAAGATCTTCAATCAGAGACACAAGCACGAAAAAAGGTAGTGACAATCACGATCTCCCCAGACCCCTTAAAGAGGAACTCAAAGATCAGTGCTCATTTTTCTCTAGGGGCCAGAATAAAGAATATATACTCGCCCGGTTTAAGTTTTGCAGGTCAATCATTTTTTATGCAGATTCGCAGCAAATTGCAGCAAATATGCAGCAAATTTTTATGCAGATTCGCCATGGAGAATTGTTTTTAAACCATAATGCTATGCTTAGCCATAATGATGCAGACTTAAAAGGGCCAATAGGGGGCTTCTGGATAAGCCAGCCACTATAAAAAGGGGGGCACAGAGAAGCCACAGCATCAGTGTTTTGGAAGCTTCTGTAGGGAAAAGATAGAAAAAGCTGATAAACTGTACAGAGAAAGAAGTTTCTCTGTCATTTTATGTTGTGGTTGATTTAGGTTCATTGGTTACTTTTGGCTGCTGTTCTTTCCTTATAATTTTTTTATGTAAGGCTTCCCTTAAAACAATATAGTTATTTTCATGTAATTTGTGGGTATATTGGTTTTTATTTTATGATGATAGGGTCTTTATTTAAAAGATTACTTTTGTTTCAGGGGTGTTATTTTGGGTTTTGCATCTCTTTGTGGGTGCATTTTGTTCGCACATGCTGCGGCACCATTTGAAGGACAAAAAAAGTGTGCACTTAAAACATCTCACATTATATCACTTACATTCCACACAACCACCCCCAATCCCCATTGATAAAATAAATGTTAGGCATACACCATTATGCCTATTACCCCTGATGAAAACTATCCTGCTCCTGGCCAATTTTACACTGATGTATCCTCTGCCGTATTCTAATTCTGGTAGTAAAACCCCAGCCTGTGCCCTTTGTCTAGTACATTTTGGTTCATTCTTGCTCATAAAAATTGTCCGGCTCTTGGCCAATTTTATACTGCTGTGTCATTGGCGGGTCATTAATTCTTAATGAGCGCTTGTTAGAAATTGGCCAGTGGCAGGACAGCTTGGAGAACAAAGACAGTCACAGCAAGCTACTGGCCAATTTTCATCTGTCGGTCAAAGCGGATTTCATAAAAAGCATGTGCTGCTGCCAAAACAGCTACTACCTTTTTTCAGACTTAAATGCATCATGGTGCTCCTGCTGTTTGTAAACCAAGCTAATCGCCAAATATGTGCTGCCAAGTTTCACTGTTACTGTCCCTGATACTGTCCCTGAATATCATACTGGGACAGGTTTAGGGCATCCCTCAGAATGTTATTTAAGGGATTTGTGTATTTCCGATATTGCCCTTGAAGCAACATGAAACGACCATATCCAAACTGTACAGTATTTTATTTTTTCATTGGTTCATGTCCTCCAGCTTACCATGTCTATTAGCCCTAACAATGGCCACAAATATGTGGACATATTTTCCCATCACTACTTATAGTTCTATCTTTTGTTTACCAAGTTCTTGAGTTGACCAAATTGAAGTGATGCATGGCCTAGAAAATATTTGTTACCTGTTTGGAAATGTTGCATTTGTTTAAACTAGTATACCACAAGATGGCACTGTTTTTTAAAAAAAATTTTTTTTTTTTTTAATCCCCTTTCAAATAGCATAAGTTTCATTATAGAATATTAAACATCTTACCAAACAATTCCTAATCATTTGAGTTTTAAATTCACAACAAGCTTTTGATTATTCAACTGACCTTATTCAAGCTGGTTACTACATGACACTGAGAAAAAATAATACCTGCATAATACTAACAGTAAATGTAGGAAATTGTAATATTAAAACATGGAATACATTATACCCAATGAAAAATCTAATTTGATCTATAAGCCACTCTAATTAACTGTAAAAAAATAATTATGGTAATTATAAACCAAAATAGTAGCTTCAACATGTTAACTGTTACACCCTTCATAAAAGCAAATAGTGATGTTTACTTGCAGTTCCAAACAGGACAGTGTACCATGAATGCATTTAAGAACTATATTGTATACAGTGAATAATTGTTATGCAATAAAAAACATACAATTATATCTAGTGTCCCATATATAGCATACCACTTAAAGCTGAGCAAACCTCTCTAACTACTCAGTAAATTAGTATGGTGTGCCAAAAGCCATTACTACATTTGCAATTCGACAACCACCATATATAGTTATTTCCTTAATTTTAATGACTAGTGGTCGGCACATACTCCCTGATAGGACACCGTAGGTGCACCTCAGGGGGAACATTGAAAGAAAGAATAGGCATACTACAGATAAGATAGTGGAGCAAAAAGAGAGGTGTACTATAGGGACGACACTGGAGGCAGATAAGAGGTATATAATAGGGGGTATGCAGGAGGTGCATAAGAGATGCAGTACAGTTGGAGGCAGAGGTGAGGCATAATTCAGGGACATTGGAGGGAACAGTGGAGCAGCACAGGATGGACACTAGAGGCAGATGAGAGCAGCAATATGGGTGTTTGCTAGAGGCATAGGAAACCAGTAGTATGGGTTGGAAGTGGAAGGCAAAGGAAAGATGCAGTACATGGAGGGATGCTGGAGGTGGATATGAACAGCAGTTGAATGGGTACACTGGGGGCAAATAGGAGTCCGGGGGGATACTGGAGACACAGATTAGTCACAGTACATAGGGAATTCTAGAGGCAGAGGAGAGTAGCAGTTTCAGTGAAGGGGAGACGTGAGGTATGCAGGGCTGCCATCAGGGGGGTATGGCAGATACTCATGTAAGGGGCCCAGGCAGCCTTGGGGGCCCGGGGCCCTTACATGCGTATCGGCCGACAGTGAAAGGCGAGGAGGCAGCCGGGCCCCCCACAGCTCTGGTGTTCTGGTGTTCTGATCTCGGACCAGCCAGAAGTGACATCACGTCACTTCCGGCCAGTCCGGCGGCAGAGGAGGCCAGGTGTACAGGCACCGGGTGCAGGTAAGAGGAGCTGGGAGGGAGACGCAGCCCACCTGAGACAGCTGCAGAGCCCACCATAGAGAGTCTCAGATGGACTGTGCAGCATCTATGGTGTGCTCCGCAGGGTCACCCTCAGGTGGGCTGTGTGGGGTCTCAGATATGTGTGGGGTCTCAGGTGGGTCCTGTGTACAGCACATTACTAAGCCATGTGTCCAGCACATTACTAAGCCCGGAGTTCAGCACATTACTAAGCCCGGAGTCCAGCACTTTACTATCCCCTGAGCCAAGTGCGTTACTAAGCCCAGAGTCCAGCACGCTACTAAGCCCAGAGTCCAGCGCGTTACTAAGCCCAGAGTCCAGCCCGTTACTAAGCCCAGAGTCCAGCGCGTTACTAAGCCCAGAGTCCAGCTTGTTACTAAGCCCAGAGTCCAGCGCGTTACTAAGCCCAGAGTCCAGCACGTTACTAAGCCCAGAGTCCAATTCATATACTGTTCTGCATTGCTTTATAAATGTTTACTGGGATTTGTAGTCCCCCTACAGTTGAGTAGGAGTGTAAGCTGCATTAGAGTGGAAGCTCCTCTTTAAAGAGACTGATGTGGCTAGGCTCAGTGTTCCCTGTATGGCACTGCGATATATGTCAGAGCTATATAAAATAGGGATGGGTTAGAATCTCCTCCATGTTTGTATGGTTATCTGTATACTCTGTGTGGATTTTTAGCCTGCCTTCCTAGCCCAGTTACTAAAGGAAATAAAAAAATTACCAGAACAGGAAGTCAGCAGAAATCTGCCAATGGCACACTTGTCCTGGTGATACTTTTCAAAGGTGGGATTTACCCTCAGTCTTAGATTTCCTGTCATGTTTTCAAGACACACAGAGAAGGGAAATTTGCCAAATGGGAACATGAACAAGAAAAATCTATTAGTGGTGGTTCAACATCCTAAATGCAATAATGCAAAGATTGGATGAAAACAGTACATATATATACTGTAAAATTCAAGGAAGTCTGGTGAGGTCGCAGTCCGGGTCCGCCATTAAGGCTGCATTCACACCAGCAGCTGCACTACAATGCACAGTTGCTGGTGTGTGTTCCTAGACACAGTGCTAATGCGTCAAACCTGGTGCATCACAGTTTTTTTTTGTTAGAACTCCCCATTTACAAACATGTGCATGACCTACGTGCATGTGTTCATTTGACTCAGATGGCAGGGATGGCAGGGTTGTTTTTAACTTTTTTGTATGTTTATTTATTTTATTATTTTTAACATTTTTATCACCTTTTTTTATTTTTATTTATTTTATTATTTTTACTTTCTTCTCACCCCTATGTGACAGAATTTGGAGGTGACTGGTTCTCTTTATGGAGAGATCTGGGGTCTATTATCTCCAGCCAGCCTGTGACAGTTCTGTAGCACGCGCTCCCTGCTGCATTCAGCACAGAGCAGATCGGGAAAAGATGTTCCTTGATCTGCTCCCGCTCTCTCCATCCTGACAACTTCTGCTATGGTCTTGGGTCTCCCAGAGGAGTAGGGAACCCCGAAAACAACAGTGGGGGTGGGTCCAGACAGGACTGGGTCCAGAAGTGGTTCCATGATTGCAGGATGGTACAAGTGATCTGGGTGGCTGTACACTCACCCAGATCACTTGCAAGCTGGCCCTGCCTGACAACAGGGTTTGCTAGGGCGCTAGCAACCAATGACTAAAGTGGAGTGGGGCCTGCACTGGGTTATAGCTGGTAGTGGTTTCACTTGGAGGCCAGTATATTCACTGTGAGCCAGTCATAACCCAGTGCAGGTTGGCAATCACAGTCTGGACAGAACCACCACTCTGAGTCTAGCATGTAATGAGTCTATCTCATATATTAGTTTCACCTTTTAAGTTGCATTAGTGAAATAAATGAACTTTGCACGATATTCTAAATATTCGAGTTTCACCTGTATATATACTGTATAGACTGATTAGCCAAAACATTATGACCACTAACAAGTGAAGTGAACAACATTGATTATCTTATTACAATGGCACCTGGAAGTGGGTGGGATATATTAGGGAGCAAGTAAACATTTTGTCCCTGAAGTTGACAGGGCCATGGGCGGACAAGGCTCATTGATGTAGTGTTAATTTCGTAGACTAATTTTTGGCACAGTTTTCGTCAACAACACTTTTTCAGTGACTAAAATTAAAAAAAATAAGTTATGATGATTAAAATTACAACAAAAATATATTGACATTTTAGTTAACTAACTAAAACTAGACTAAAATGTTAGAGAGAGACCATTTGGGAAGAGATCAAATAGTAACTAATCTCTTTGGACTTCCAGTTTCGGTTCCATCCTGAATGGATGGCTAATAGGTGCAATGGCATTACAGCCAATATCGTTTTTCATTTTAATATTGTAGAGTTGCACTTCTGCTTGAAAGAAGGAAAAGTCATATGCAAGTTGTTAATTCTTATTTTTTTTAACTAAACCCACAAGATTTTGGTAGAATTAATCTACTATAGATTTAGTTGAGTAAAATCTTATGATATTTAGTAGGGATGCACAGATACTTTTCGAGTACCAATGCCGATACTTGGCATTTTCACGAGAACTAGAGTTGCAGCGGTTGCAGCTGGGACCTGGCTCTGGCTCTGGCGCTCCACCACTGTCCTGAAATCATTAGTCTGTATTGTTTTAGAAAAACTGTCACATGACAATAAACTAAAATGTATCAGTACTTGTACTTGTAAGTACTTGGACAAGTATCAGTACTTGTACTTGCAAAACTGGTATCGGTGCATCCCTTTATTTATATTTATAAAAACAAAATCATACATTAAAACAGAGATGTACAAATCCCAGGAGCTCCGTGTGCTCCTTACAAATGACAGCTGCCTCCTAACTTTTCAATTTTTCTCTAGTTTAGTCTTGAAGCTCCAAAAGTGTCGGTACATGTACTGAGTACTGTACTTGGTATCGGTGCATCCCTAATATTTAGAGAACTAAAACTAAAACAATTCAAATAACTAAAACTAAATGGCATTTGACTAAAACAAAATCGAAATTTGCTGTCAAAATT
Source organism: Nanorana parkeri (assembly GCF_000935625.1). Lineage (NCBI taxonomy): Eukaryota > Metazoa > Chordata > Amphibia > Anura > Dicroglossidae > Nanorana > Nanorana parkeri. Next base: position 378,143 of record NW_017306593.1, read on the forward strand.
AACACTGCATTGATGCACATGGGGAGCAAAGGCTGGCCCTTGTAGTCTGATCCAGACAACACAATTAAACACAATTTTCTCTAAATAAATGTTGCTGATGATATCCAGCTTATATTATCATTGAGAATGAAAGTGGAGTGGTTGTCTATAGTGGTCAATCAGGAGTCTTGTTTCTATAAAATGGTGGATAAAACTTGACTTGAACTTCTGCTATAATGTTCTTTTCAGTTGTACTAATGTATCATCCCCATTGTTGTTAAGGGAAGTTCTTGCACGGCACTGAATGTTGTTTGCCACACTGTGCATCCACCGCACAGATGTACACTGCCGTGTCAGTCATACGTGCTTTCTTCAAATTAAGAGAACTCTCTCTGCTTTTTGTTTGAAGCTGAGCGTCAAATCTTTCTTCATTCTTTCTTTCATCTTTGAAGAGAGTTATAAGTTCTACAGGCCCCTTTTCTGGACTGAGTCTGAACCATTTAAAATAATTAACGCTTCCTGTATAATTGCAGTAAAAGGTGGCTGTTTGTCCTTCTGTGACAGCAATGGGTTCACTTTGATATTCTACAGAATACTGGCAATCCCCAACTATAATAGGACAAAAGAAAAGTACCAATTAAATATCAACAAAAAAAACAATACAGGCACAAACACTGATAAAAAACTGGGTCTGATTGTAAAACAAAAAATATATTAAATATATATAAAAATATAAATATTAACATTGTGCCCAAAACCAAGTTAACATTCTTTGCATATGATAATGACTATAGCATTGGTTCTATAGCCAAAGTTAGATCCAAATAAACATTTTATGTATAATTTGGATGTTTAAAGTATCACAGAGAATTCCTGCTTAATAACTGAACCTACTTACATTGGAGATGCAGGAGAAAGATGAATGCTAGGAGTCTTTCCATAGTTAGTCAGTTCGTATGTTATCGTAGGGTCTGATACGGTGTCAGCTGTGCAGGCTGGAAAACCAAACATAAGGTTTGATCTAGAGGTTCAATTCAAAATGTAACCACTAGACCCCACCTACCAAACCATTTCAAAGAGTGCTAAACATCTAAACATTTGACATTTCCTGTAAAGAAGCTTTGTGTTCTTGTTTAATTTTTGTGCACCACAATAGATCCAGACAGGCGACAAATAAATAAATATAGGAATAGATAGATCTATAGATAGATAGATAGATAGATAGATAGATAGATAGATAGATAGATAGATAGAATACTGTGAACAAGTAAGTACACCCCATATAAACTGTTGACTTTTTCAACATATCTGAACAGGCACACATTACATTTTCAGTCAAACAGTGCATACAGATAAAGGTGAAATACTTTAACACATGACTCATAAAACTACTAACATAATGCATTCGTTTTCAAAATCTAAATTAATGAAAATGAAATGTACATTTAACACCATTTCAGGTACTTTAAAATTAGAATTTTGTGTTGAAGATTAGGGGGTTGATTTACTAAAGGCAAATAGGCTGCTCATTTTGCAAGGGAATTTTCCCTTTGCTTAGTGGTTGTGGTAAAAATGTACTATGCAAAAATTCCCCAACAGAAAAAAAATGTATTTTTGCTTGTACAAGATTGGATAATGGAAACCGGAAATGCTTCACCTCATTCACTGAGCTAAGGGTAAATTCCCTTGCAAAATAAAAATTCCCTTGACAAAGTGAACAGCCTATTTGTCTTTAGTAAATCAACCTCTAGGTGTCAGTGATTAGAAACTCCTTAGAGAGTATGCAGGTGGAACCTTAGTATGCACGTGAAATCTTATTTAAACCTCAAATAACTAGGGTCTGATAATCTCTTTGCTATTGATGTGTGTTATCATCATGCTAAGATTAAAACAGCTCTCTGTGGCTTTCAGAAATAATGTAGTGGATGACTACGTATGTGCCAGACTATGTGTCTGACAAGGGATTTAAAAAGAAAAAGACTTTGCTGTTCAAAAAAATCATAAGAGCAAGATTGCAGTTTGCCATTGAGCATATAAGCAAAGACCAGGCCTCCTGAAACAATGTGATGTGGACTGATGATGAATCATAGACAGAGTGGTTTGGCCACTGTAGACATGTTTGGCGCCAACCAAATACAGCATTTCAGGACAATAAGCTCAAGGCAACTGTGAAGCAAGGTGGTAGAAATATTATGGCTTGGGGCTGCTTTGATGCTTCAGGCCCTGGGTAGCTTGCAGTCATCAAGTCAACCATGAATTCTGCATCATATCAATGTGAGCTTAATGAGAATGTGAGGCCATCTCTCCAAAAGTGACAGTTGAACCAGAAACCAATATTTTAACATGATAATGATAATTCTGAAGCACACTAGAAATCCACAGGGAATTGCTGAAAAAGAAGAAATGGAGGGTTATAGACTGGCCTAGTCAAAGTCCTAATTTGAATCCGATTGAAATGCCGTGAGTGGATTTGAAAGGGGCAGTTTATGCAAGAAAACCCACAAACAACTGAACTACAAATGAAGGTGAACAAAAACTGATGGGCAGTTATGCAAGTAATTTCTGCTAAAGGGGCAATACCAGATTCTGAAGCCAAGAGTTTAGCCTTTTAGGTCTGGGATGAATTTTAGAGGGAACCTCAACAGTACAGGAAAAAAAGAAGCGCGGGATCCTCCTAAAATCCCTTACCAGACTCTTGTTTCGAGCAGCAGCCTGGAAGAAGAAAAAGGGGAGATGAGACTGCACCCCCCTGCTCCATACCAGGCCACATGCCCTTGACATGGAGAGGGTGCTTTGCCGGGGGGAACCCCCTGGAAAAGTATCTTGTCCCCAACTTTCTATTTCAGATCTGCTCCTCTGCAGGAGCAATAGCTATTCTGGCTATTTTAAATGACAATAGCCAATAGCAGACTGGCTATAGCCCCACCCATTGCCTGATGTCAATCATTAGAGGAACGGACCTGAGAGAGAACTTTGTTTATTTTTTGCCAGATGTAATTTGTTTTTGTCTGATCTGTGGGACAATTTACATAACTGGAGGAGGTAATTGATGCTGGATTGACATTGTGGGACTTTGTTTTTGTCTTTAATAAAGGAATTGTCAAAAACCTGTGTTTTTTTTGTGTGGCAAAGCACCCTCCTCCTGTCGAGGGCATGCCCTTGGTAGAATTGCAGGAGGGACCACACACTGTTTTTTTTTTTTTGGTGTAGACTGTCATAAGTTAAAGGAGAATTATGAGGTGAGTGATTTTCACTCACAATCATAATCTGAGCCGACCTGTGACAATGAAAGTGTCACAGGTTGGCTCAGTAGATCAGGAAGTGAGCGAAAACATACAGTCGCTCGCTCACTTCTCAATCCATCCCTGCAGAGAGCCGTGACTGTCACTCATGGCTCCCTGCAGGGATTCCCCCCTCATCTGTCCGATCCTCCAGCGCTGACTGGCGAACTGACAAATTGCACATGTCTACTCTTGACAGCATCTGTGGATACGCTTTCCTCCTTCCACCGTCACATCTCCATGATGCAGTAGCTCAAAGAAAAATATACAACCATAGCGCGACCCATTAAAACAAACTTTATTATAAAAACAGATTAAAAACACTTACTCTGTGGATTGCACCACCGCATTTGTGCAATGACAAAGTTTAAAACTCATAAAACCATTTATCCTTCTCCCCGTACTTCTAACCGACCTCTTCTATCGGCACCTGCGTGATAACGTCACCAGAAGCTCTACCTTATGCGTTATGTCTTTACGACTTTGTCAGAGGCTGAGGGCCTGGTGACGTGATCTACCTTTTATATTCACTCCATTATTACAACCACCTAACACTATCACTCTTCACAGAGACAAGGAGACTTTAAGTTCTTATTTAGAGCGTATAGATAAGCTTAACAGCCATCACAACTCTCGTAGGTGCTAGTGCTATCTTGTTTCATATCCACCATTATGCCAGCTATCATTCGTCACAGCTGTACCTAGTTGCATGAACTAATTCGCCCCACTTATTTAATAGGACATACATTTTAATAGCCAATCCTAACTCTTTATAGTCCCTTATGAAGCAGTTAGGGTCAAAATCTACATTAAGACCTCCTAGTACCAAAGTTTTTGCTTCAGATATCCACAAAGGCTCTTTTTTGCTTAAATCTCTCTTCAAATTACCACCTCTCCATTGTTTCTGTATTTTCTCTACATCCCAGAACTGCGATCCTTATGGATTTTTATTATGGTATTTAAAAAACAGTTTGGATACATTGTGATTTTTAAAACCCCTTTTAATATTATAAACATGCTCCCTTAATCTGTCTGAAAGATTTCTAGTGGTCCTACCTATGTACTGTACACCACAGGGGCACTGTACGTAGGTAGGACCTAATAGGAACATAGAAAACAGCAAATGTGTCATACCTACCAATGACAAAAAATATCAGATTTAAAACAATGCAAGAAATAACATTGACTATACAGTAATTATGAAAACTTTTCAGCAAAGGGTTCTTTAAGAGAAGCAGCACCCTCTAGTCCATCTGTTTTGCTTGGCAACACATACCTTTTCAGTGGAATCAAAGAGGTTCAATCAGCGACACAAGCACAACAGAAGGTAGTGACAATTATCATGATTTTACCAGACTGCCTAAGTAAACCTAAAAGATTAGACTACAAACAATGCAGATAATGTACTTACACTAGAGGAAAAAGGAGACAATCTTTTTATAAAATACTTAATTGTAAGACTGTAGAAAAGCGAGGGTTGCATTAAAAGGGGAGCTTCTACTAGCAAGGGACCCAGACCCATGGCATTCCCCACTTCCTCGTCATCAGACCAGCATAACTGTGTTTACACAATATTCTTCTCTTACTTGTCTAGCCATGATTCTGACAGAAAAGGGGAGCAGTGTATGAGCATTGCTGTGCCAGCTAAATCACCAATGTAACAAATACTTTTGTAAATAAATATCTCTATATATATATAAATAAA
>NW_017306593.1:383184-389667 GCF_000935625.1 Nanorana parkeri
AGAGAGAGAGAGAGAGAGAGAGAGTAAGGCAGGATTGTGAATGGTGAATTTGTCACCACTGGGGACCTCTTCTTCAGGCAGTAGTCCTCAATGACCTTAGAATATTGCTTTCTCCCTCTTGGGGATCAGCATCCTTGATTGGCCCCCCTCACTACGAGTGCTTGTGACGCATATACTTATTGCAGCTAGACTGGCTATAGCTAGACTGTGGAAACAACAGGCCATCACAACCCTGCCTATGATGATCGACATACTCAACACACACTCTCATTTTTAACATCTATTTGCCAGAGCCCACCTTAGGGAACATAAATTCACTGCAGACTGGAATTGTTGGTTGACTGACAGCCACTGCAGTTCTAGTATGGTGTAAAGGAGCCACTCAACACATTCAGATTTATGATCACCCCTTACGTCAGGTGCAAATGCGTCTAATTTTGTATCTCCCCTTCAAGTATATATGTGTTCTCTCCATCCCCAAGTCTTTATTCAGGCTTAACAAGTCGACACTATGGTAAATAACTAATATAAGTATCATTTCATATTGCAATGCCAAGATTTGTTCTTCTTTACCTTATCCTACGTTATCCCCCTCCCCTTTGAAATGTTACACCCTCCCCCATATTCCCCACAGGTTCTGGGATGCCTACTGTCCCATGTGCTATCGCAGTTCTGCACGCCAAGTGCACACTGGACTCTATTTTACCTCGATATTAAGATGTGTGCCTTAATTGTATTATGCTATATTGCTTGAGACCTTAAAGGCCCATTGGTTATGCATGTTATTCTTATGATACACCTATGCAATTATCGGGCCTTTGGCCATGTTTTCTTCTTTCTATGACTACTCTTGATACATTCCTTTATATGGGCCTTACGAATGATGTTTCCATCACCTGTATTGTGAAAAACCTTGAATAAAAAACTATGGTTAAGAAAAAAAACTGTACATTTATAATAAAACAATTTACTTACAAAAAAAATATTGCTTTCTGTGGTCCTGTCCACATTTTTGAATATGCTGTGCTGGTGATATTGCATTCTTTGGATTTAATAAAAATAATACTAATAGTATCTTATGGTTGATTTCTGTAGGGATTGCACTGGATTCTCTTTCTCATTCGTTATATGTGTGACGGAGGGTTCCAGTCCAGGCCCACTGTACGTCAATAAAATATGACTATATGCAGTTCTGAACCTAACAAGCCATCACAAGGACGTGGCGATACCATTCCCACCCTCACCCTGCACAGAGATTTCCCAGCTCGCAGGACAACAATCTCATGTCAGCAGACTGAGAGCGATGATCAATAACCCTTTACACAGAATACAGAAACATGAACCGTTCTCAGGAAATGCTGTGACAATTCAAAACACTTAAAGCCTATGATACTGCTGTCCTTTCAGACAGGAATATGACAGGTTTCACTATACAGTGCCTCTTCACAGACGCAAGGAGACTTTAAGTTCTTATTTAGAGCATATAGATAAGCTTAACAATTTTAAAGATCATCCGTTAATAAAAGGAACGGTGCAGGAAACATTTACAAAAAAAAAGACATTAATAAAGAGAGACAGATATATCAACAGTAAAATACAATGTAATAAAAAGAGAGTACTTAACAGTCCTGGGTTTATAAGTTCTGACAGAGTCCAGTTCAGTAAACAAATGATGGATCTTTCTCAAAGTAAGGTTTGAAAAGATTATTTCTGGAGGTTAAAGGGAAACTCTTCTTGGATGTTACACTGGCTTCTCATTCTGATTTTATGAAAGCCTCCTCTTGATGTTACCAACAAGAGCCTCTTTAGCTGCCTCTGCATCTTTTTCTCAGTCCTCTAGGTGTCACGGAGCTGGCCCATAGGGCAGGCCTGGGGTGGGTGAGCAGGAGGGCTAAGCCTTTATGATGCCCTTCTCTGCTCTTCCCAAACTGTGAATTTTCATAACTAAGAATATAGTTTAATATTCTTACCTATTATTGTCTGATAACCCTTAAGGATTGTGCATAATGAAATTAGCTACACATTGAATCCAAATTTGGCATTTGTGTGATCTATGGCTGGCCCAGGAAGATAAATGTGCCTTGTAAGGACTCTGATCATTGTAACCCACCCATGAGGGATATGTGTGGATTTCTATTGATGGGATGTGGCTATTTATGCAATTATATTTACAATATCATTCTCCAATTCCGAGTTATGAAAATTGGTTTAATACTGCCACTCTCAGTTTATGACTCTGCGGGATACCACACATTCCTTCCTTATCCACAAGGCGGTCCGTAGTGGATTGGCTGAGCTGTGCAAGACAATTACCATGGTATTAGTGATTTACGACACCTATCGTACAAGACCATTACAGGCTAATCCACCCCCAGGCTTAGAAAAAGCTTGAGATAATCAGGTGTTAGTGCTTCACTAAAGACTATAAAGATCACAGCCCAGATCAACACATATCTGTTGCTGGAATTTGAGGATGCCTGGCAAAATTAGGGCAGCCTGAGGTTAATTCAAGTGAATTAAAGGCTGCATTTTTCAAGATGAGGGAAGAGAGAATTTCATAGGTAATATCAATATGCTCAAACCTCATTACCATTACAATATGGAAGTGTGTAGTCAGTGAGCTTTTGTTCATATGCACAGAGTATCTTGGGTTAAGGTTGATAGCTGTCATAAAACTACAAATCTTCAGGGAAACCCAGATTGGGAATTCATATTTTTTCGTATTGTGACTGCAGTTAAAGGTAAATTCCTAACCGTTTTCTGCTTTGATGGTATGGGAACTGTGATATCAAACTCTCAAGCTACACACGTATAAAACATAACATCATTACATTTTATATAATAATGCAGTAAACTCTCTGTTATCTGGTAATCAACTAACCAAAACTCTTATCTAACCGGCAAAAAAAAATCCACTATTTACTTACTGTTCTGCTGATCAGCGATCTTTTAGGAGAAGGAGAGAGGGCCCTGCAGCATGGGAGGGTAGAGAAACGGGCCAAAAAGTGCACTATTATCCTGTGAATGACTGTATGTGAACAAACGCCACCTATTGATCACTCACAGTACTGCACTGTATTGCTCATCGATTACAATATACTGATCTCCAGTCCCAATGTTGGGCAGCCACAGTATTGCATCACCTGTATTAGAGCACCTGTATTACAGCACTAATACTAAGTGTGTCTGTTTGTCTTAATTTGCATTTGATAACTTTATCTCAAAATTAATATGAAGTCAATACAGAGTTTGTTATGGTATGCTATAGTATGGGGTATACCATTAGTTAAACCTACTGTTAATAGTATCTCTCACGCGACCAGAAACTACATTTATCCTCTACCAATCCCAGTCGATGCTGGGTAACGGGGAATTTTTGCTACACAAAAGCAATATGAATGTTTACATTTAATGTTTTCTGCAATTTATTGTTGACTATATTTGATCAAACTGCATTCCATATTTTCATGTGCTGTTTAGTAGTATCAAAAACTATGGGGTCTATTCACAAAGCTGCCGAGGGCAGCCGAGTGAATGACCGATCAGATTTTGTTATGTATACCTGCAAACATTAGAACAAAATGTAAGAGTCACAATGCTATCATGGTGCTGCTCCAAGTCATGATGGACAAATTGGCTGGGGAATATACTGCACATGTCATACTTATCCGTGCCCCTTTATGAGATGGATCCAACAGAGCACTTCAAAAATCGTGCAGAAACCACGGTGAAACGCCCCTGCTCTGGTGTGAATGGCGCCTGAATGATGCCTAACACTTGACTTTAATTCTGCCACACCAATGAAGGCTGCGGAACTGTAAATAAAATCGTTTTTGCGCTGTGTTGGTATTTGTGTTATACTTTATGTGCTTTTCTAAAAATTTTATTTACACATTTTTTATTTCTTTTTTAATTATTTATTATTATTTTTTACTGTTGGGGGGGACTTCGGGAAATATTAGGGGTCTAAACAGACCCCTGACATTTCCCTTTTTGAAATAGAAAAAGACATTGAGGACACAGAGGCCTTTGAATTATGGCCAGCAGGCTTAGAAGGGCCAACAAGGGGCTTATGGATAAGACATCCCCCTCACTATAAAAGTGGGGGCACAGAGAAACCATAGGTTCAGTGTATTGGAAGCTGCTGTAGGGAGATGATAGAAAAAGCTGACAAACTGCATAGGGAGGGGTTTTCGTCTTTCATTTTATGTTGTGCTGCTGTCCCATCCATAGCAATTTTTTTGCTGCAGGGCTTCCCTTTAAAAAATCTAATTTTGTTTCTGGGAGTGGTAGTTTGGGGGTTTTCTTTATTTGGGGGGAATATTTTATTTTTATTTTATGATTATAGACTTTATTTTAGGTTAAACTGCTTTTTTTTCAGGGGTGGTATTTTACATTTATTGTGTTTTTTTTATTCTTATTTTATGTTGAAGGGCCATTTTTAAAGTTCTTTATGCTGCATTTTGTTCAACATGCCGCTGCATCATTTATAAAGAACGAAAAAATCAAGAAGAGTGTGCACCTAAAACACTTCACATTTTATCACTCGCATTTAACACAACCACCTCAAATCTCCATAGATAAAATGAATGTTATCTAGATTTAGATCTGCTAGATCTAATATACCTGATGAAAACAGTCCTGCTCCTGGCCAAATTTACACTGCTATATTTCCTGCAGTATCTTAATTCCTGTAGTAAGACCCCAGCCTGTCCCTTTGTCTAGTAAATTTGGGCTTAGCTTTGCTATTTAAAATTGTCCTTCTGTTGGCCAATTTTACACTGCTGTATCATCTACTGTCCCTTAATTAATGAGAACTTGTTTGAAATTGGCCACTGATAGGACAGTTTTGCACCAGGAAGCACAGAGACAGCCACAGCAAACTACTGGCCAATTTCAATCTGTCAATCAAAGTGCATTTCATGAAAAAAGCATGATAAAACTATAAAACTACCTAAATGCCCTTTTTTAAAACTTAAATGCATTGTGGTGCTTCTGCTGTTTGCAAGCCAAGCTAATTGTAAAAGAAAAAAAAAATCAATCCCGAAACCAAACATGTGCTGCCAATGTACCATGTCGCTGAGACCTGACGATGATGCTGTCCATGAAAATGGTGCTGTTCTGTAACATCACATACACCTTTAAAGTGACATTAAAGTCTAATTTTTTTTCCTGCCCCCCATGCTGGTGTAAGAACTGCATTCCAAAATGTTGTAAACTAAATTAAATGTAACTAAAACTAAACTAAATGTAACTAAATTCCAACAGATGTTCTAGCCCTTACCCCATTCTATATGAAACAACAAGAATGCAGGGGCCTGCATTGACTCACCCTGTGTCTCTTCTCCTGGCCGAAGATCACTACTGCGCATGCTTGCTAGCAGTAGATATATGCAAACAAAACAAACGGTTTAATTATCCTTTAAGTCATCCTCCAAGCATGTTATCGCTACTTATAGTTTTGGAGTGTGATTCCTGATTTTAAATGATGCATGGCCTATAAAATAATTGTTGGTAACTTTATGGAAATGTTGCATTTCTGTAAACTGGTGTACCACAAGATGGCACTGTGTTTTATAATCATTTTTTAATCCTCTTTCATGTAGCATAGTGATAAAGTGCAACTGTTAGACAACTTAAGAGTTTCATTATACAAAATTAAATAGAACACACATTAGTAAGATGCAATTATTTGAGCTTAATATTCATAGTAAACTTTTAGTTATTCATCTGACCTTTATCAAACTAGTTCCTCCATGAGGCTGAGAAAAATCTGAATACCTGCATAAAACTAACTGAAAATGCAGGAAATTGTAATACTAAAAACATGTAATACATTATACCCAATGTGAAATTACATTAAATCTGTAAACCACTCTGGTTATTGTAAAAATAAAAATAGTATGGTAATCATAAACCAAAATAGAAGCATCAAAGTATCAACTGCTACACTATTCATGAAATCAAATAGTGAGGTTTACTTGCAGTTCCAAACAGATTCTCAGAATGTATTCAAAAGTATAAAGTATACAATGAGTGATTGTTGTGCCAAAAAAAACACAAACACATATCTATTGTATTATATATAGTATACTACTTAAGACAGAGCAAACCATCCAACACGTCAGTAAATTAGTATGGTTTGCCAAAAGGCATTACTACATTTGCTACATTACTACATTTGCAATTAGACAACCACCATATATACTGTAGTTCTTTCCATAATTGCAATGGCTAGAGCTTGGCACATATTCCTTGATAGGACACTGGAGGTGTACCACAGGGGGAACACTGAATGAATGGAGAGGTCTACTAGAGAAGGGTGAGTGGAGTGAAAAGAGAGGTGTACTACAGGGGCAACACTATAGGCAGATAGGAGGACTAGAATAGGGGGCATGGCTGCCAATAGAAATCATGGGGCCTACATTGCTAGTCCCCCCCCCCCCCCCCCGGGTGAGAGGGGTTGTGTTTTTTAAAATTTTT
>NW_017306593.1:389801-413094 GCF_000935625.1 Nanorana parkeri
CCAGCTGTCAATGGTATGCTATTATTATACATTTATATAGCTCTGACATATACCACAGGGCTGTACAGAGAACACTGAGCCAGTCAAATTAGTTTCTGTATAGAGGAGCTTGCACTCTAATGCAGAATGGCACAGGTTGTAGGGAGACTACAAATCCCAGCAATACATTATACAGCAATGGAGAACAGTATATGAATTTGGCTTAGTAATGCACTGGACTCTAGACTCAGTAATGCACTGTACTCGGGACTTAGTAAAGCACTGGACTCTGGACTTAGTAACGAACTGGACTCAGTAATGCACTGGACTCTGGACTTAGTAACACACTCGACTCTGGACTTAGTAACACTCGACTCTGGGCTTAGTAACGCTCTGGACTCAGGACTTAGTAATGCACCTGATTCTGGACATGGTAATGCACCGGCCTCAGTAACGCACTGAACTCTGGACTTAGTAATGCACGGAACTTTGGACTTAGTAACGCACTGGACTCAGAACTTAGTAACGCACTGTACTCTGGACTTAGTAACGCACTAGACTCAGAACTTAGTAACGCTCTGGACTTAGTAACGCTCTGGACTTAGTAACACACTGGACTTTGGACTTAGTAACGCACTGGACTCTGGACTTAGTAATGCACTGGACTCAGGACTTAGTAACTCACTGGTCTCAGGACTTAGTAATACACTGGACTCTGGACCCACTTAAGGCCCTGCTGAGCCTACCTGAGACCCCACACAGCCCACCTGAGAGTGACCCTGCAGAGCACACCATAGATTCTGCACAGCCCATCTGAGACTCTCTCTGGTGGGCTGGTTGGGGTCCCTTTCCCTGAACATGCAGCCCCTACCTGCCGCTGCTGGGGTCCGGCCTCTCCTGCCGCCGGACCGATGCTGCTGGGGCCCAGCCTCTCCTGCCGATGGACCGGCACTGCTGGGGCCTGGCCTCTCCCGCTGCAGGAACGTTGCCAATGGGCCCTCTTCTCCACTTCCTCCGCTGTCAGTGGGCTGGGGGGCAGGCTGCCCAGGCCCCTGACATCAGTATCGGTCGTACCCCCCCTGATGGCAGCCCTGATAGCGGGAATGCAGGAGGTGCACAAAAGATGCAGTAGCGTTGGAGGAAGAGATAAAGCATAATTCGGGGGCATTGGAGGGAAGACAGGAGGAGCACAGGATGAACACAGTATACCACTTGATTTATAGCAAAATTATCTAATAACTCAGTAAATTAGTATGGTACACCAAAAGTCATTGCAATTAGACAACCACCATATACAGTTATTTACATAATTTCAATGACTAGTGGTGGGCATGTAGTGTGATTGGACACTGTAAGTGCTCCACAGGGGGAACACATTAAGAAAGGAGAGGCATACTACATATATGTAACACCCATCACCTTTTGTGAGGTGGCTTCTAGAAATGTAGTGATTACTAGAGCTGTAGACAGTCAGGCTGGATTATAATTGGCATTTATCTATTTAATTCCAGGTGTCCTGGCAGATTTTACCTACCTGGGTGTAGTGTGACTCTACTGTAGTGTGGGACAGCCAATGAATGGCACTGTGAGTGCATGTGCAATTCACCAGCCAATCACTGGTTTCTCTCAACCAGTGTTGCATGCAGGGATAGGGTGCATATACTGGAGGGAATTGCCATGAGCTCAGTCTATTCATGTGCCAGGCATGAATTAGTCCAGGGCTGGGTGCTGTCCAGTCACCCCCCAGGCTAGGCCTGAGACCTGGGGGTGGACATGCTGGAGTGTGGGAAAAGCTTTTGCTATGCCTCAAGTGGAGGCCTTTGCTGTTGCTGGAGGAGCCTGAAAAATAGAGGACTTTAGGAGCAAGTCTGATATCTCTCCTACTGAAGATCATATGCCTATCTTTATTCAACTATGCTACCTATGGATCTACAAAGAGATGCTAAGAAGGGGCTGGTAAGTCTGGAGTCTATGTCTGTTATACCCTGGATGTCTAGGATCCCTATACCCTCTCTCCCCAGTGTGAAGATGTTAATAAAGGTTTTTCAGCATTATACCTCTGGAGTGCATATCCACTTTGTGGGCACTGGAAGAGGGTGGTTAAATGCTAATGGGGCAGCTGAAGACCAAAACCCCTAGACAACTAGTGATGACCCGGGTTATTCTGGCAGCTCCTTCGGGGGTGAGCGCTAAATAAAAATTCCGTAGGCAAGAGAAAAATTCTAATGCAGGAGGCACTTAAGAGATTACAGTTGAAGGCAGAAGTGAGGCATAATTCAAGGACATTGAAGGGAAGACAGGAGCAGCACAGGATGGAGACTAGAGGTGCATGTGAGCAGTAATACAGAGGTTAGCTAGGGGCATAGGAAAGCAGTAGTACAAGTGGGATGTGGAAGGCGAAGGAAAGATGCAGTACTGAAGTGGGAGAAGAATCACACTTGGAGGTATGCTGCAGGTAGATAAGAGCAGCAGTATAATGGTTATACTGGAGACAAATAAGAGGAGGGGTTCAGGAGAATGCTGGAGACACAGGTTAGTCACATACACAGGGAATTTGAGAGGCAGAAGAGAAAATTGCAGATGGAGAGCAGCAGTATACATTGGGAAGAGACTTGAGGCATGATACATACACAGAGAGCAGGGAAGGGTTAGAATCCCCTCCATGTTTTATTTGTGTCTTTATAATCTAGGTGGATTTATACCCTCCTTTCCTATCCCAGTTAGTATGGGAAATAAAGAAAATTACCAGAACAGGAAGTCATGGCAAATCTACACTTGCCCTGGTGATAAATTTCTAAGGTAGACTTCAACCTCAGTATTAGGAGATTTCCTCTTGTCACGTCTTAAGGACAGATAGAGAGGTAAATTCCAACAGATGTTCTAGCCCTTACACCATTCTATATGAAACAACAAGAAAAATGTTTTGGATATACAGTAGTTTCACTTTAGAGGGTAATTCATTGAATTCAATATACTTTCTGCTGAAGTCAGAGCAACACTTGATAGATTCTGGTTGGATGCCGTTGGTTACCATACTGAAGAAGCAACACTTAAGAGTTAGTCCACCTTTAATATTTGTTGTTTTCAAAAATCCATTAACATTATGGCTAACAATGTATTTTAAAATGCTGCCTTCCATTTTTAAAATTCTGCTTACTGTTATTAATGTTGCTCCTGTGGGCTCCACCTCTCCTGCCTATGGGGCAGGATGGACCGACATTGGATGCATGTTCCCGACTCCTTATGAACAAGCACTCAGCTAAGAGAACTCAGTTTGTCAAACCAAACATGCACAGTTCAAGGAGCTGGGGTTGCGCATCCAACATTAGGTCCATCCTTCCATGTGATCAGGATGGAGAGGGAGAACCCACAGGAGCAGCATTAATCAAAGAAAGTATAATGTTTGAAAATGGAAGGCAGCATTTTAAAATACATTGTTAATGGGAAAAAACATTAAAGCTGAACTAACCTTTTAAGAATTAGCTTTCTTTATTGAATATGTCTGTTAGCATCAGTCTTCAAAAGAGCATCCAATGATACTTTGTTAGTTTTTTCAAAGACATGTAAACTAAAGCTGCCAACAGACAGGTGATGGTTGTTGCCCAGTCTATATAACAATTGGGTGAGGAAACTACTACCCTTAGCCTGTGCAAGTACCTCAGTGTCTATCAGATTTGGGGAGAATTAGGGATGGAGCTTATTGTTGTACTATTGTTTCCCATAGTAAATGGCAATATCATAGAAGACTACTCTATGCATATTTGACCTGTGATGTGATCATTGCATGAAATGGTCATATAGTAGGCGGATAATCTAACTGGCATGTCATGTCTTTGGCTAGCCTTAGGACTCTTGCTGTATAAAACCTTATCCACACTATTGTACAATAGACATTTTTAAAATGTATCCTACAATTAATGGTGGAGTTTGGATTATAAATTACATTAAGCCAGTCCTCAAAGATAGTATACCTGCTCAACCCCACAGGCACTAATAGCATACCTCCCTACTTTCTGAGACGTGAAAGAGGGACTCATTGTAAAAAAAAGTAAGTAGTCAGAAAACACACCCCTGCCATGCCCCTAGTTACGCAGACCATGAAGAATTAATAAGCCAAAAAATGATTGGCTAAACCCAATAGCGCATTTTTACACTACTGCATTTCTTTATACTGGCTTTTCAAAATAACACCTGTACTGATTTAAAGGTTGGATGAGAGTGTGTGTGTGTGTGTGTGTGTGTGTGTGTGGTCTATGCATCAGACCAAAAAGAGGGACAACTGAGGAGTAAAGAGGGACAGAACCATGAACTATAAATGAAAACCCAATCCCTATGGAACAGTATAGGCAATCCATTTCTAAATTCTGTGTATAATATTATAAGCATAGAAGTATGGTTGCATAGCTTAATAAGAACATTTTTTCAGAGACCTGCCTTTTTTAGCTATAGTACCACAAGCTTTTCAATGTCAACAAAAACACAGTTCTTCTTTGAAAAAACTCCAAGACAGTGGAAATCTGGACAGTGGCGTAACAATCACCATAGCGACCCAGGGGCCGCTATGGGACCCCGGGGCACAGGGTGGCCCAGCCAGGACATCCCCCTGATGCTGTGCAGGTCGCCTGGGTCGCTATGGCATATCAGGCTGCTGGCTGTCACTGGCGGCTGTGAGGAGAAATACGCAGCCATTCACATGTGCAGTGGCGCATACCTTCTCAAAGCTGCCGATGACAACCAGCAGCTTCGAGGAGGTGGCTGGGCCCGTCGTCGGCAGCGATGGAGGAGGCGGGGCCCAGCAATCGAGGAGGCAGGTCTTAGTGATGGGGAGGAGGGCCCAGCGATCGAGGAGGAGAAATCACAGGGCCCCATACAAAATTTTGCTATGGGGCCCTGTGATTTCTAGTTATGCCCCTGAATCTGGATACAATGAAAACAAAAAAGTGTAATAATATGCTATGTTGAATGGCCTACATATATTCATTGATCTCTTAAGCCATTCTTGTGGTTGAGTTTTATTTTGGGGTTTTTGTGCAGTGATCATTTGCCTTTTATCACTGTGCCTCAGTTGCACACCAATACATCGCTGAGTCTTCTACTACATAATACAGAATGTACTACTATTCATAGCAGGTAGGCTGTTACTGCAGTTGAGTATATAGAGCCATATTACCTTACAATGACCAGTTCATTCCTTTGATGTAAATAAATCAAATAAAACGTAAAAAAATAATAATATTGAATTTTTTTTTATTAAACACAAATTTCTGTAAATGTTGCTGAAGATAAGCTGGCTAATTCATATATCATTACTGAGAACGAAAGTGGAGTTGTTGTCTATAACGATCAATCAGAATTTTGCTAGTAACAATAACTCAATTTCTACTATAATATTCTTTTCAGATGTACTAATGTACTAATCATCCCCATTGTTGTTAAGGGAAGTTCTTGCATGGCACTGAATGCTGTTTGCCACACTGTGCATCCACCGCACAGATGTACACTGCACTGTCAGTCATATGTGCTTTCTTCAAATTAAGAGAACTCTCTTTGCTTTTTGTTTGAAGCTGAGCGTCAAATCTTTCTTCTTTCTTAATGTCATCATTGAAGAGAGTTATAAGTTCTACAGGCCCCTTTCCTGGACTATGTCTGAACCATTTTAAACTATTAATGCTTCCTGTATATGCACAGTAAAAGGTGGCTGTTTGTCCTTCTGTGACAGCGATGGATTCATTTTGATAATCTACAGAATACTGGCAATCCACAACTGTAACAGGAAAAAAGAAAAGTACCAATTAAATATCAACAAAGAAAACGATACAGGCACAAACACTGATAACAATTTTTGGGTCTGATTGTAAAAAAAAGATATTATCATTGTGTCCAAAACCAAGTTAACAGCATTTCTATTTAATAACGGAACCTACTTACAGTGGAGAAGCAAGAGAAAGATGAATACTAGGAGTCTTTCCATAGCTAGCTAGTTCGTATGTTAGGGTCTGATACTGTGTCAGCTGTGCAGTTTGGAAAAGCACACATAAGGTTTTATCGAGAGGATTATTTCAAAATGTAACCACTAGACCCCACCTACCAAACCATTTCAAAGAGTGCTAAACATCTAAACATTTGACGTTTCCTGTAGAGAAACTTTGTGTTCTTATTTAATTGCTATGCACAACAATAGATCCGAACAGATGACAAATAAACAAATATAGGGATAGATAGATTTATAGACATAATAATGTGAAAAAGTAAGATTGTTAACTTTTTCAACATATCTGAACATTCAAACATTACATTTTCATTCAAACAGTGCCTATGGATAAAGGTGATATAACATAACAAATTTCACATAAAATTGACATGATATATTCATTTTCAAAATCAAAACTAATGGAAATGCAGATTTTCACGTGGAAAAGGTAAGTAGAGCCTTACATTTACCTCCACCTCACATATTTGAAAATTAGAATTTGGTGTTACAGACTTGGTGCCAATGATTAGAACCTCATTTGGAAGTATGCAGGTTGAATCTTTCTTATATAAACCTCAAATATCTAAGGTCTGATGTTCTCTTTGCTATTGACGTGTGTTGTCATCATGCCAACATCAAAAGAGCTCTCTAAAGCCCTTAGAAAAAGATTATGGATGCCTATGTGTCTAGCAAGGGATTTCAAAAGATCACCAAATTATTTGAAATCGGTCATTCCACTGTAAGGAAAATAATCTACAAGTGGATTTCAAAAGACTGCAAATTTAACCAGGACTGGCTGACCCAGATCACTTCATCCCAAGAGCTGACCATTTGATGCTAAAAGAAGTCTCCAAAACCCGTAAAATGTAACTGGGGGATCTGCAAATAACCCATACAACCGTCTGTCCCAAAGTGCATGAAAACCACAATCAGAAAGCGACTGCACCAATTTAAGTTGCATAGGAGGTATGCCAGAAAAAAATCAGAATATGAAGCCATCTGTCCAAAAGTTAATGTTGAACCAGAAATATATTTTTTCAAATTATAATAGTGATGAAATGGAGGGTTATAAGTCCAAATCTTAATCCAGTTGAAATTCTGTGGGTGGATTTGAAAAGTTCATGCAAGGAAACCCACAACTGCAACTGAAGGTGATCAAAGTCATTTCTGCTATATGGGCAATACCAGGCCAAGGGTGTACTTATTTCTTTCACAGTACACCATTGCATCTATTGATAGTTTTGCTAAATGAACGATTGAAAAGTCAAATTTTTCTTGTTTTTCATTCAAATATATCACTATCATCTGTCGGTACTGTTTGAAGCAAGATCTAATGTTTGCCTTTTCAAATATGTTGAAGAAGTCAACAATCTCCATTACATACTTTCACACATGACTGTAGATATATTACAATCTAAACTATATAAACTTTATGATCATGCAAGTCTCATGGATACTCACCTGTCCTGGAAGGTGTTGGGGGAGGCAGTGTTTAATACTATATATTACCTTCATTTGGAAAGCAATGACAAATTTAACTTCATAAATTATATAAACCATTTACATGGTCTATGTACTGCCCTTAAAGGAGCTTGAAGTCCGTTGTGGACCCGTATCAATGCCCTTTATACAGTGGCATACCTAGCATTTGATTCCCTGGGCAGATTATTTTTTAACACCCTCCTATGCCCCCTATTGTAAAAAAAAAA
The DNA here is from genome assembly GCF_000935625.1 of Nanorana parkeri. Lineage (NCBI taxonomy): Eukaryota > Metazoa > Chordata > Amphibia > Anura > Dicroglossidae > Nanorana > Nanorana parkeri. Next base: position 397,461 of record NW_017306593.1, read on the forward strand.
AGGTTTAGCTGCAATCATGAAAATAAACGAATACTAATACGGGCAGAAAATGGAGACAAGGAGTAGAAATATACCCTTCCTCCCATGCTGAGCCTTGTGACTGACCATTGTGTAAGGCAGTGGTGAGTTGCCCACACACGGTCAATTTTGCACTAGTAGAACGCACCTTATCAGTACAAGGTCAGTTGAAGTGAAAGTCACTAAATGTGAGGTCCGAATAGGAACATAGAAAATAGCAAATGTGTCTCACCTACCAACGACAAAAAAAACAGAATTAGAGCAATGCAAGAAATAACCATGAATATACTGTAATTATGAAAATATTTCAACAAAAGGTTCTTTAAGAGAAGCAGCACCCTCTAGTGCATCTGTTTTGCTTAACAACACATATACCAGACCACACAAGTAAACCTAAAAGATGAGACTACAAATGCAGATAATGTACTTGCACTAAATGAAACAAAAAGACAACCTTTTGTTCAAATACGTAATTGTAAGACTGTAGAAGTGGCAGGGCTGCATTAAAGGGGGAGGACCATGAGCTTGTACCATCAAGGGACCCAGACCCATGGCATTACCCACTTGCCCATCATTAGACCAGCACAGAGGTGTTTACACATCACTCTTCTCTCACTGTTATAGCCATGATTCTGACAGAAAAGGAGAGCAGTGTATGAGCATTGCTGTGCCAGCTACATATAGATGAGGAATAAATGTCCTGTCTACATTTTTGAATATGCTGTGCTGGTGATATTGCTTTCCTTTGACTTCTACTATAATAACAATGATAATAATAGGGTCTTATGGTTGATTGACGTAAGGATTGTAGTAGATAATTTTTCAAATTTGTTATATGGAACTGTGTAGCAGTGTGTTACCCAGCGCGCATGTCATTACGTATAGGCATGATGATGTCCTGGCACTTCACTGCTGGTGGCCATATTGGTGATGGAGAGGAGGGGCCGTTCATACCTTATCCCGCCGGGTCCCCTCCTCTCTTGTGCAGCTGTCGGGTTCTCGGTCCATGACCGAATGCCCGACTTATCAGAGGGGGTGTCAGTCATCAGTCATTTTGCTGTCATTCCTCTCTGATGGTGTCACCCGGTGTGGGCCGCACCCCCTGCACCCCCCTTGTGATGCCACTGCTGTGTAGTCAGTGAGCTTCTGTTCAAATGCATAGAGTACCTTGGGTTAAGGTTGGTAGTTGTCATAAAACCACAAATCTCCAGAGGAAACCCAGGAATATGCTTGTATCAGATTAGGAATTTATAATTGTTGATATTGTGACTGCAGCTAAGAGTAAATTCTGAACCTTCTTCTGCTTTGACGATGTGGAAATTGTGACACCAAGCTACACACCTGTAAAACATAACATCTTTACATTTTTATAGAATAATAATATGAATACTGCCTTAAATCAATTTGAATGATTACATTTACATTTTCTGTAATTTATGCTTGACTATGTTTTATAAAACAATGATGATTATTATTTTATTTTTTTTCTTATGCATACCCGCAAACCTTATAACAAAATGCACAGTGCTATCATGGTGCTGCTCCAAGTCATGACACACAAAGTTTTTGGTTGTTACCTGACATTTTGGCTGGGGAATATACTACACATATTATACCTAGCCCTGCCCCTTTATGAGGTGGAACACACAGAGAACAGAGTGCCATACAATACCTGTTGGATTACAGGTTCCAGTAGGCACCAATACACACAGCTACACTCTCCAGAAAAAGTTTAGGCTCATATTTTTGAGGGTTGGGTTAGCTGCTACTGTGGATTTCTGCAGGTTCCGGATTTGTGGGCAATTGTGAGAATTTTGTTTTTTAACCATAACATTATGCATGCAGGGCCAGGTTTTCCACTTACCACGGAGGTACCGAGCAGAATAGCTGAGCGGCATTCGGCTATTCAGTCACTGCCGTTTGGCCCCTCTCTGAATAGGGGTGAACAGTAGCGAGTGAGCTGCCGGAGCTTCGGCTCAGCCGATCCAGATGTTGGATCGGCTGAGTGGAAAGTCCTTCTGCACTTCGGCTCAGCCAAACATTCAGAGCAAATTCGGCTGACCAAAGTACAGCCAAAGGCAGCCGGTGTATGGCTTAAATCAGCCGTACTGAGCCGGAGTGAATAGCCAAACGTAGTTCGGCTCTGTTCACTTTGGCTCAGTTACTCACTCAGGTGCCTCCGGCAGCTTTGTGAATAACCCCGTTATTGTGGGGTTTCCTATTCTTGTGTTATGTTTAAGGGCATTTTATTAAGTTTGGGGTGCTTAAAGTGGTGTATACACTTGTTACTGACCATCTGTTCTTTAAGCTGCATTTTGTTCAACATACTGCTGCATCGTTTATAAAGGACAAAAAAAATCAAGAAGAGTGTGCCCCTAAAGCACTTCACATTTTATCACCCGCATTTAACACCCCAAATCTCCATAGATAAAATGAATGTTAGGCATACACTGTTAGATCTAATATCCCTGGCGAAAACTGTCCTGCTCCTGGCTAATTTTACACTGCTATATTCTCTGCAGTATCTTAATTCTTGTAGTAAGATCCCAGCCGGTGCCCCTTGTCTAGTAAATGTAGGCTTAGCTATTTAAAATTGCCCTGCTGCTGGCCAGTTTTACACTGCTTTTTTTCATCTGCTGTTCTCTTAAATAACCCCTTAGTGGCACAGCTTTCAGAAATGTGTTTGTTTAACCATAATATCCATCTTCCTAATGCATTGCACCTACACATATCATATACCATTTTAAAGACCAAAATGAGCTTTAATTTGATGTGACATATGCATATATAAACTCTTATTTTTTTATAGAAAAAATTAGGGATGCACCGATATATCGGCCGCCTAAACATATCGGCCGAAAATGGCACTTTTGGCATAATGCCCGAAAGTGCCATTTTCCTGCCTATACATCGGTGCATCCCTGCTTTCTTTCCTCCCCGCTGGGCGCTGCTCTATGTCCCAGCCGGGAGGAGAGAAACTGTGATAGCCGGCCCAGCGCTGCGGGAGGAGAGCGGTGTGAGCGACTGGTGTCTCTCCTCCCACAATACTCAGCCTCCTATCACAGTCCGGCAGAGTGGTGTGTGGGCGGAGAGCAGGCTGCGCTGTCACAGGAGGCTGAGCTTTCCTCCCTACATTGCTCGATCAGCCTCCTGTGACAGCTGTACAAACACTCAGCGATCTGTGACCGCTGAGTGTTTGTACATAATTGTGGACATGGTATGTGTACTATATCTTCAATTATGAATGAATGGGAAGTGATCTACATCACCTCCTAAATAAAAACATTTTTTCACAGTTTTGGCAATAATAATGTGTACATAGTTAGTGTAGCTAACAGCAAGTAATTCTTAATAAATTCTCATATTTGTTCTGATTTATATATATACAAGGAGTGAAATACAATTTTAGTGTAGAACAGTTTAGAATGTGGTATGATTGTCTTCTACCTTTAACCACTCCGGTGTTTGTGCTGCACTGAGGATCGGTAAATATCAATGATCCTCCGTTCGGCCACGCACAGAGCCGCTGTCATCCGGAAACTGACGCTGGAGTTTTTTTTAATCTCCTTTGCCACAGCCCCTACAAGCGGGGGACAGCAGCGGGGATCCATGGAGTCACAGATCCCTGCCTGGAGCGGCTCCAGGCAGGGATGAGAGGCTCCAGATGCCGCCAACTTTTCCCATTGATTTTATTTTCAACTGCTGGGTTGCTAGCGTTTGTAAAAGACCCCCCAAACCATATATTTTCTGAAAGTACAGGCCCGGTAGAATAAAAAGATGGTTCTACTAAATTTGTAGGCCCTGCGATAATTGCGCAAATGTTTCTCAAATTAATATTAAACCGACAAAAATACACAATTCAATTGATAAAGCACTAAAATCAGTATCGGTACACCAAAAAAGGGGAGGGAGGGAGGGGTTGTGCTTTTTTTATTAGTTTTTTTTGTACACATTTTTTTTTATAATTTCTTTTTTATTAGTTTTTTTTTAAACATTTTCTATTTATTTTTTAATATTTTTTTTTACTGTTGGGGGGGCTGCGGTGAACTATCTGGGGTCTAAACAGAGCCCTGACATTTCCCTTCTGAAATAGAAAAAGAAATTGAGGACATCAATTTCTTGTTCTGCATCCCCAGCACTCAATGAATGGGAAGCACTTAGTACAGAGGCTTCTCATTCATTCAGAAACTAATGATAGTAAATATTTTTACTATCAATGGCATACGTTCTTGGCCAGCAGAAAACACTACTGTGCCACCGTGTGCCATACGTCCTTGGCAGGGAAAGGGTTAATAGCCTCTTCAGCACTATATTTTCTTATCATTTTTTTTATTAAACATTTTTTTTTTAATGTTTTTGTTTTTTTTATTTTTTTAAACTTAAAAAACAGTTTACATTTTCTTTAAACTAGGGGGCACTAAAGGGTTTTTTTTTTTTATTTCAGGGGCTTTGGATACTGAGAATAAGTATTCTGAGGAGACATTGTATTCTCCTCAGTGATACTTTGTATAAATTTTGTAACACACTGATAGGGTTTACTGCTCCTCAAAACAGTGAGCTGCAAGCCGTCTCAGTGGCTGTCACAGCACTATGATCACTGCGATCAGCTATTGCAGTAATCACAGTGCTGGGACCCCCTAAATTGCTGTTGAGGGTCTGCCTCGTCCATTCTGTAACTGCTCTGCTCTGCACCTGCTCTGCGCTTGGTGTGAACTAGCCCTTAAGGCTGTGACACACTGCATGCGAAGCAGCGCGGAGCGGTGGCGCACTGCCTTTGCGAGCAGTGTGTCATGTAATTTTCTCCTCGGCATGTCGGCTTGCGAGAGCTCACATAGCTGAGCGTGCCAAGATGACAAATTTCATCTTCAGCCAATCGGCTCGCACGTATAAACCCACGTGTCATCATGCGACGTCTGGCTGGTTGTTATGCACGAGCCGATTGGCAGAAGGTGTAGTCAATCATCTGCCTGCACTCAGCTCACACACTGCACGCAAAGCTCCGTGCCGGACAGCTTTGCGCGCAGTGTGTTACGGGCTTTATAGTTCTGGATTGTGTTTCCCAAGTTAAAGAGGTGCATGATCTATAAAATAATTGTTGGTAACTGTATGGAAATGTTGCATTTCTGTAAACTAGTGTACCACAAGATGGCACTGTGTTTTATAATCATTTTCTAATCCTCTTTCATATAGCATAGTTATGAAGTGCAAGTGTTAGACAACTCAAGAGCTTCATTATACAAAATTAAATAATATACCAAACAATTCCTACAAACAATTCCTACAAAGTATAAAGTATACAATGAATGATTGTTGTGCAAAAAAACCCACAAACACATATCTATTGTATTATATATAGCATACCACTTAAAGTGACATTAAACTCTCAGATTTTTTAACATAAACCAATACTGTAATGTGTGCCTTACTGTAATCCATGGTTGTTTCCCTTCTCTTTGCTGCTCTTCCTTTTAAATCCTCATGTCTTCTCATGCTTGGGGAGAACTTCCCTTTGCAGCTCAGGGCCTCTTCCTGTAGTGCTGGCTCAGGTTACAAGCCTATGCAAACGCATACACAGACACCGTGTATCCATTCCTGAGACAAGGCAGTCTGCTGCAAAACAGAAGTTCTGCAGAGCATGAGAACAGATACAGATTTAAAAGGAAGAGCAGCAAAGAGAAGGGAAACAACCATGGATTACAGTAAGGCACACATTACAGTATTGTTTTATGTTAAAAAATCTGAGGGTTTAATGTCACTTTAAGGCAGAGCAAACTATCTAACAAAAAAATGATCATGGTTTGCCAAAAGTCATTACTACATTTGCAATTAGACAAACACCATATGTCGTTCTTTCCATAATTTCAATGGCCAGTGGTCGGCACATACTCCCTGACAGAACACAGGAGGTGTACCTCAGGGGAACAATGAATGAATGGAAAGGCATACTACAGAGGGGGCAGTGGAGTGAAAAGAGAGGTGTACTACAGGGGCAACACTATAGGCAGATAAGAGGACTAGAACAGGGGGTATGCAGAAGGTGCATAAGAGATGCAGTAGAGTTGGAGGAAGAGGTGAGGCATAATTCAGGGACATTGGAGGGAAGACAGGAGCAGCACAGGGAATTATAGAGGCAGTGGAGAAAATTGCACATGGAAAGCAGCAGTATACATTGGAGAAGTGAGCCATGATACACACACGCACACACACGCACACACACACACACACACACATACGCATACATGGGTTTTTGTTTAAGTTTAGATTTTGGATAGAGCAGGGAACGATTCAAATCTACTCCATGTCTTATTGTTGTCAGTATAATCTATGTGGATTTTCACCATCCTTTCCTATCCCAGTTAGTATGGGAAATAAAGAAAATGGTCCAGAACAGGAAGTCAAAGAAAATCTGCTACGGTACACTTGTTCTGCTGATAAATTTCAAAGGTGGAATTCGCCCTCAGATTTAGGAGATTTCTGATTACTTCATGTCTTCAGGACAGAAGAGAAGTGATATTGAACAGGTGTTCTAAGCCTTTCCCCAATACTATATTAAACAAGAAAAATGTTTTGGCTATAGTTTCACTTTAAGAGCTAATTAATTGCACTCAAAATACTTTCTGCTGAAGTCAGAGCAATACTTGATAGATTCTGGTTGACTGCTGTGGGTTACCATACTGAAGAAATAACACTTAAAGGGTTAGTTCACCTTTATTTATTTTTTTTGTCCCTTAACATTACAGTTTACAATGTATATTAATATGCTGCCATCCCTTTTTAAATATTCTCCTCACTTTTATTAATGCAGCTCCTGTGGGCTCCACTCTCCTTTCTGCATACATGACAGGTTGGATCAACTGTTGAATGCATGTTCCCAGCTCTTGTATACTACAATTCTTGGTGGAGTTTGGATTATAAGTTACATTAAAGAAGTCCTCAAAAATAGTATACCTGCTCAACCACACAGGCACTTATAGCATACCTCCCTACTTTCTGAGACGTGAAAGAGGAACTCAGTGTACACCCCGCCGTGACATCTTATTGACGCCTGTCAGCGGTCATCTTGGTGCTGGACGCGGGCAGAGAGAGGAGGGGACATTTTCCCGGCAGGATGAGGTATGCTGCCAGGTCCCCTCTTCTCTCCTGACACTGTCGGGCTCTCAGTCCTTGACCGAGTGCCCGACTTTTCATAGGGGGTGACAGCAAAATGACTGTCAGTCATTTTGGTGTCATCCCTCCAATGGTGGCACCCGGGTGCGGGCCGCAACCCCTGCCGCACCCCCCTTGTGACACCACTGGTCAGAAGACACACCCCTGCCATCCCCCAGTTACGCAGACCATGAAGAATTAATAAACCAAAAAATGATTGGCTTAACCCATTAGTGCATTTTATACTACTACTTTTTCTTTATACTGGCTGTTCAAAATAACAAATGCACTGATTTAAAGGTTGGATGAGAATAGTAAATATGTGTGTGGTCTATGCATCAGACCAAAAAGATTGACAACTGAGGAGTATCCTGCAACCGCAAATGTAAACCCCATCCCTATGGAACAGTAATGGGAAGCCATTTATAAATTATGTGCACTATATTATAAGCATAGAAGTATGGTTGCATAGATTAAGAAAAACATTTTTTTACAGTCCTGACTTTTTTTTAGCTACGCTTTCCTATGTCAATGGAAACACAGTTCTCCGGCTAAAATTCCAAGCTCTAGGAAATCTAGATAGAATGAAAAAATATGTAATAATGTGCTATGTTGAATGGCCTACATATGTTCATTGATCTCTTAAACCATTCTTGTGGCAGAGTTTTATTTTGGGGTTTTTGTGCAGTGATCATTTGCCTTTTATCACTGTGCCTCAGTTGCACACCAATACATCGCTGAGTCTTCTACTTTCAGCTGTGTGATAGAAAACACACTGCGCTTCTCCTTTCTATCAAGCTTGAATCCATATCTATTTTCCGTCATTTCTTCTTCAGCCCGCAGAATTTTTAAAAAATTGAGAGCCTCCCCAGGTTTTTGCTTGTACCATAGGAGACTTGTTAGAGCTGAGTCCACATATTTACAGCCCATTTCAAATGTATCACCCTCTTCTGCAGTATGTGATGGGGGGTTCTGGTCCACATTTTGCCCTCTCACAGCTGAAAGAGATTTTTTCAGTATATACTATAAATAAATTATTTGATTTGTTTATATTTAGCCACATTATTAAATGTATATATATTAATATACAATCCATGTATACACTGTATATTATAGTCTATATATTTTTATCATCAGTTTACCTTTTATTAATAATACAGAGTATATTACTATTTATAGCAGATGGTGTTATACTGCAGTTGAGTATACAGAGATGTATTACTTTTCAGTGATCAAAAATATTGAATGTGCTTTTTTTTAATTTAACACAATTTTCTCTAAATAAATGTTGCTGATGATAAGCTGGCTAATTCATATGTTATCATTGAGAATTAAGTGGAGTTGTTGCCTATAGTGGTCAATCAAGAATCTTGTTTCTATAAAATGTAGGACAAAATTTGATTGGTTACTACTAACAACTCCATTTCTGCTAAAATGTTTGTTTCAGATGTACTAATGTAATAATCAGCCCCATCCCTGTTAAGGGAAGTTCTTGCACAGCACTGAATGTTGTTTGCCACACTGTGCCTCCACCGCACAGATGTACACTGCACTGTCAGTCATATTTGCTTTCTTCAAATTAAGAGAACTCTCTTTGCTCTTTGTTTGTAGCTGAGCGTCAAATCTTTCTTCTTTCTTAATGTCATCATTGAAGAGAGTTATAAGTTCTACAGGCCCCTTTCCTGGACTATGTTTGAACCATTTTAAATAACTAGAGCTTCCTGTATAATTGCAGTAAAAGGTGGCTGTTTGTCCTTCTGTGACAGCGATGGGTTCACTTTGATAATCTACAGAATACTGGCAATCCACAACTGTAACAGGACAAAAGAAAAGTACCAATGAAATATCAATAAAGATGATACAGGCACAAACACTGATAACAATTGTTGGGTCTGATTGCAAAACAAAAAAATATTATCATTGTGTCCAAAACCATGTTAAAATACATTGCATACGATAATGACTGCAGCATTGGTTCTACAGCCCAAGTTAGATCCAAATAAAAATTGTATTTACAATTTTGATGTTTACATTATCATGGAGAATTTCTGTTTAATAACTGAACCTACTTACATTGGAGATGCAAGAAAAAGATGAATGCAAGGAGTCTTTCCATGGCTAGATAGTTCATATGTTATCGTAGGGTCTGATACTGTGTCAGCTGTGCAGTCTGGAAAAGCGCACATAAGGTTTTATCTAGAGGTTCATTTCAAAATGTAACCACTAGACCACACCTACCAAACCATTTCAAAGACTGCTAAACATCTAAACATTTCCTGTAAAGAAGCTTTGTGTTCTTATTTAATTGTTGTGCACCACAATAGATCCAGACAGACCACAAATAAAAAAAGGAATATAGGGATGGATAGATTTATAGATACAATATTATAAAAAGTATGTATACCCCATGAAACCTGTTGACTTTTTCAACATATCTGAACAGGCACACATTAAAGTGCTGCAGAACTAAGAGTTAAATCTTAAAAATGCATTTGAGTACCTTTACTATTAACAATACTGGACCTTAATTGTGTATCACTCTGTAATGGAAGTGGTTAAGTACAATTATGACAAAATGCCTATCTCAATAGACAATTGTAATATATATGTTAATTTGCTTTCTGCTCGTTTGCCTTCCTCAAAACCTTCCCCAGAAATTGGTGCTAAGCCCCCCCTCCCCCCAGATCCGAAGTACGCAGTAGAAATAGGAACCAAGTTGGCGCCTCCTCTTCAGACAAGAAGTTAGCAGGAAGTTATGCATAAATAGATCTAACCAATGATAAACTAGAATATATAAACTAAAATACTTTTCTGCAATGCTACGCTCAAATATACACGTTCACCTGTTAAATAAAAACTCTGAAAAGGAGAACAATAAAGCAGAAGTATCTTACTCTGAACAACTGGTCTCAGCGTGGTATGTTCTCAGAGTGTGCACTCTATATTTAATCAGGCCAGGCGGCAGATATAAGTACGGAGCCTTGATCCGATCTAAATTTGTGAGCAGGTCCAAAACAACTCAGCTGCAGATCATCAAATCATCTTTTGTTCTGACACTGTCCTTCCTTCTGGAGGGTGCCTACTTTTGCTCCTCATGATCCCTGTGTGTGTTGTAGAGTAGTCACCACTTCAAACTCACTTCCATGATAGACTAAAATCTCACATTTAGTTTACTCATTTGTATTGAGATTGTAGTGCATCACAGGAGTGAGCTTGGAGTTGAATCTACTTTACAACACACACAGGGATCATGGGGGAAAAGTTGCCACACTCCAGAAGGAAGGACAGTGTCAGAACAAATTCAGAGATGATTTGAGGATCTACAGCTGAGTGATACACAAATAAGTTACAATTTTGTTTATAGCTAAGGTACTTGAATATATTTTTGAGATTTCACTCCTGAGTTTAGTGTCACCTTAAATGTTCATTCAAACAGTGTCTACAGATAAAATGTGATATACTATAACACGTTACACATAAAATTGACATAATTTATTCACTCTGAAAATTCAATTAATGGAAATGCAGATTTGTCACATGGAAAAATAAGTAGACCCTTATATTTAACTCCACTTCAAACACTTGAAAATGAGAATTCAGTGTTGCAGATTAGGTGCCAATGATTAGAACCTCCTTAGAGAGTATACCGGTGGAACCGGTGTTATTTAAAACTCAAATATCTAGAGTCTGATGTTCTCTCTGCTATTGGCATGTGTTCTCATAATGCCAAGATCAAAAGAAAGAAAGAAGGTTGTGGGTGTCACTGTGTCTGGCAAAGAATTTAAAAAGATCACCACATTATCTGAAATTGATAATTCCACTGTAAGGAAAATAATCTACAAGTGGATTTCAAACGACTGCTAATTTACCCAGTACTGCAAATGCAGCCCAAGAACTGACCCTTTGTTGCTAAAGAAGTCTCCAAGGCCCCCCAAATTGTAATTGTGTTACTTATTGTAACCCTTGTAGCAGTTGATGTCAAAATGCAGGCATCTACAATCAGAAATAGATTGCATCAATTTAACCTGCATAGGAGGTGTGCCAGGAAAAGGCTGTCCAAAAAATCATTAGAGCAAGATAACAATTTGCCATTAAGTATACAGGGAAAAACTAGACCTTCTGAAATAATGTGCTGTGGACTGATGATGAATCAAAGACATAGTGGTTTGGTCACAGTAGACATGTTTGGCGCCAACTATATAGAGCATTTCAGAAGAAGAAACTAAAAGCAACTGTGAAGGTAAAAATATTATAACTTGGAGTTGCTTTGTTTCTTCAAGCCCTGGGCAGCTAGCAGTCATCAAGTCATCCATAAATTCTGCATCATATCAAAGTGTGCCTAATGAGAATGTGAGGCCATCCGTCCAAAAGTTAAAGTTAAACAGGAGATAAATCTTTTAACACGATAATGGTCTGAAGCACACTAGAAATCCACAAGGATCACTTCTCTGCCTTTTGGCTAAGATCAAGTGTAGTATCTGTTCTTATCAGTTTAATATCTGATACTTCCCCTATCTTTGGACCATATATTAAATGGATTTTTAGAACAGGGAGATGGAAGAAGAGCTTGCTCTGTCCACTCCACGCATCGACCTGGTATTGCAGTATCTCCAGGACCGGTGCACCAAAAATAAAAAATAAAGAAATCCACAAGGAATGACTGAAAAAGAAGAAATGGAGGGTTATAGACTGGCCTAATCAAAGTCCTAATTTGAATCCAATTGAAATGCTGTGGGTGGATTTGAAAGTGGCAGTTCATACAAGGAAACCTACAAACAACTGCAAGTGAACTGCAACTGAAGATGAACAAAAACTGATGGGCAGTTTTGCAAAAGTAATTTCTGCTATAGGGGCAATACCAGCTTCTGAGACCAAGGGCATACTTACTTTCTCCACAGTAAACCATCGCTTCTATTAATATTTTTGTTAAATAAATTATTCAAAAGGCAAATTTTCCTTGTGTGTTTTTTTCAAGTATATCCTCATTATGTGTCGGCCATGTTTGAATGAAGCTGTAATGTTTGCCTATTCAAATATGTTGAAGGAGTCAACAATTTCCATTGTGCTTACTTTTTCACATAACTGTAGATATATTACAATCTAAACTATATAAACTTTATTTTTTTTCTGAATGCTTAAAATATAATAACGTTGGTTAGAAAAAAAAAAATTCAAGGTAGCAAAATATAGGGAATATAACAGCATGCTAAATAATATAAAAATCTAAGTTTTAATAGCAGCACACTGTGGCGAAATATGATTTGGAATAGGGAGCATACAGTGCAGCGTGCAGAATGATGCGGTGTGGAATAGATAATGTACAGCGCACTGTGCAGAATACAGCTGTTTGAATAAGGAAACATACAGCCCAGTATTTAAAATGAAGTGGTGTGGAATAGGAATGTACATTACAACGTGCAAAATGTTGCACTACTATAGACAGGAGCAATGCAAGTATAAATATCTGTGAGAGTCCGGTTCAAATATGTGCAACATTTACAAACCTAGTGAGCAGATTTATTATTTTTCTTTAATATACAATTGTGTATCTTGTGCTGCTAATCTGTATTTTAAAAGCTGACTCTCACCTATACTAGCTCTCCTCTCTTGAGTGAGTTGCTTTGCTGCATCTTCTTTCTAGAGTTGCAGAACTTAGAAGAAGACCAAGCAAAGATATCAGCGGTTTCAAGAGAGCTCACATATGCAACAAGTGTATGGTGACTTGCAGAGGGGACAAAAGACAGTGGCAGGATATAAGTTGTACAGCGGAATGTATAGATTGTGAAATATAATGCATAGTGTTCTGAATTTGACAGTATGAAATAAACAATGTACAAAGCATAGTAAGACGTGGAAAGCACCAAAGTGGAATAGAGTATGCACAATACAGCTTACAGAATGTGGCTTTGTGGAATATAAAACATATATTACAGTGTAAAGAATGAGCTAGTATAACATAGGGAATATACAGCACAGCATAGAATGAGTGATTGGGTGGCATAGGAACTCTACAGCACCACATAAAGAAATAGGCAGTGTAAAACAGGGAATGTACAGCTCAATATACTATATATTGGAATGGTGTGGAATGAGGAAAGCATAATACAGTGTACAAAATAGGATGGTGTGGAATAGGTTGATCACATGCAAAATATTTGAGTATATGAACAGCAGAACATACAGACTATAAAGAAAATATGCAATACAAGCTTAATCTGGAACATAACACTTTCAAGCAGCCTCAGACATATTGAAGCCCGATTGAAGACACATTTTATCGTATTATTATGCAGTCAAGCAGCATATAAAGTAGACAATGGGGTTGATTTACTAACCTTATAAACACACCACGAACATGTATACACCTCTGTAGTGTGTTCCCTCCCAGCATGATCTGTGGGTGGAATCTAAACACCTTTGTAGTGTGTACACACCCAGCAGGTGTGTTGTGCAAAGCCCTGCATGAATTTGCAAGGTGATGTTGTGTAAATTAGCTCTATGTTGTGTTGCTTGCGTTGATGAATGCAGGAATGTAAATGCATGAGCTAACCATTTTTGTCTAAACTGTGAAGCAGCATTATATATGCATCATGTGCATGATTTTTCCATATATGGCATAAGTGGAAATATGCTTTTAGAGACTTTTTGGTTGATAAATACATTTTGCTGTGTACAAATCACACGCACCTAGTGCGTGCGTGTGTTTAGGTTAGTAAATCACCCCCTTTGTTTCACAGTTGCTACCACGTGACAGGTTACCTTAGCCAGACCAGTGTTGCAGTAAAATGCAGATAGACACTCAGCCGCAGCTGAGGTATATCTGAATGCCTAATGTGAATCCATTGTATACACAGTTATTTGCTACCGTTTCTCCTGTTCATATGTCTGTTACGTTGGTACACAATCTAACCTTGAACCTGGTGGAAATAATAGTATTGCAATCTGGAGGCAAAGATTGAGATTGAGGTTGGTTCTAAAAACAATTAAAAAAATAGCCTATTGCAATGAATCATTGTACGTTTTGATATTTTTCATGAGCAGACTAGTTCAGGGCAGTCACATTTTGTACATGTATTAGGTGTTCCTGTAGCTCTGTGTCACTCTGTGCACACAGGTAAAGAGCACTTGCATCAACCTGGACATATTTAATAATAAGAGTGCTTGACTTTCTGTCTTCATTAATGCTCAGTGTAATCAGTCCTTCACTTATAGACCCTGAATAGGCACTTAGAATATGATGAGGTGCCTGTCCAGGTATTTGTCTGTACCACTGGATATAATCATTTCCCGCAGACTGATGATCACATAATAATTTAATTTCACTTCCTGCGTGCCCTTCCAAAGCTGGAGGTTGGATTATACTGGACCAGCAAGCAGAACCTGTGAAAAACAAGACATTTTATATGAATAATTCAGGGCTACACAGTGTTATAAATAAATGTATTAGAAAACCTTTCTAGACATTTATTGCATTCGTCATCTTCACAAGCGTGTATACGACAATATATTAATTAGGATTTGTATACATATCATCCTCTGTTTATAAAACACAAACTTACATAAATGAGCAGGAGCAAACCCCTACAATGAGGCATCTTCTGTAAACGAGTATATGAATAATATCACATACACTATAAACAAGTAAACTCTGGCTGATCAACTAAATACATCAAAGTGTGGGAGGAGGGGCTTCCAAGAACTTTTTTTGTAAACCTTATTCTATTACACATCCACATATACAAATACAAAGCTGTAGCACCACCTTGTGTTATCATGCAGAAAATAAAAGTGATAACCTTTTTTTGTATGTTGTTGTGACTGAGATGTACACAAAGAGTATCAGGATGAATCTTTGTAAAAGAAAAAGCCCAAAAAATAATAATTTATGTGTCTCTAAAATGCTTAGATGTCTATTGCAGTCAGAGGCGGGTCTCTCTCTAATCCATCAGCTGCTCGCTGGATCCTCACGGCCGAGACTCCAGCATGGCTGCATAATTTGCTTGCTGCGCTGCCTAATTGTGTTCACTGCCAAGCACGCCCCCCCATCTCTGCGCCCGGGGCAGCCGCACTGCCGCCCCCCTGGTTAATATTCCACTGCTGTTCTGGCTCTACTGATGTGAAAAAGTCAGAGGATTCAGAACCAGGCAGTCTTCAGGTGACTCAGACTTTAAAGATAGCAGTTAAGCTGGAAACAAGCAACAGCAAATGTGCAAAGAATATGGGCTCATAGACCCTATTTATAATCATTGGACTAATAGAAAAATATGTGCTATCTTAAATTATCTCCATCAGATGAAGTGCAGGTATGTCTGTATTATGAAATTAGCATGCCACGGACAAAACTTAGGGAATCCTAGGGAAATATGGCTGGCTCAAGAGGGTTAAAGTGTATATTTAGGCCTCTGACCCTCCTAAACCACTCATTTTTAGCATGTACAGATTTCATTTGAAGAGATTCAGCTATATATAT
>NW_017306593.1:413275-464859 GCF_000935625.1 Nanorana parkeri
TATATATATATATATATATATACATATACACACACTATAATGCCAAAAGTATTGAGACACCCCCCTGCTATTGAAACACAGACCGTTGCTAACTCAGCACAATGGCCATTCAGCAAAAAGCACAGGCTTATTTACTAGTATCCTTCTACTCAATAGTGAATACCCCCCTAATATTTGTATCAATGGTTACTAAAGGGGTTATTCACTATTGAGCCGAAGGATATATCCGTAGCTTTGGCTGATCCTTTGGCTCTCTTCGGCCGCCAGAGCCCTTCGGTTAAGTCGAACCGAAGGGACACTGTACAGGCTATTCACAATAGCCCTTACTGCGTCCGAAGGCGGCCAAGCGGCTCCGCCAAGCCAAAGCAAATGTCTAAGACGGAGCCGAAGTGACAGCAAAAGCGGGGCGAACGGCCTGCAAATGACAGCTGGACGGAGCCAGCCATGTTCTCACGGCTGGCTCCACCCAGTTGTAATGACAGATCAGTATCCCTAAATGACCCGGGGACGCTGATGTGTCATTAAACAATAACAACTGGGTGGAGTCGGCAGTGACGTCACTGCTAGCTCCTCCCAATTGTTTTTATTTGTTTTATTTTTTTAAATATCTTTATTTATTTTTAAAATATTTTTTCAACCTTTTTTTTGTACTATTTTCACTGATTTTCTATTCTGCTCAGTCCCACAGAGGTACCAAGCACAATAGCCGAGCCGAATGTTGCTCGGCGGCATTCGGCTATTCACTCACTGCTGTGAGCTGTCGGAGCTTCGGCTCAGCTGATCCAGATGTTGGATCGGCTGAGTCCCTCTGCACTTTTGCTCAGACCGAAGGCAGCCGATGTACTGAGCCAGAGTGAATAGCCAAACGTCATTCGGCTCTGTTCACTTCGGCTCGGTTATTCACTCGGTTGCCTTCGGCAGCTTAGTGAGTAACCCCCTAAGTGTTCTCTGGAGGTATGGAGGTGCTGTAACATCACCACCAGTGGCATTACAAGGGGGTTGTGGGGGGATCGTCCCACACTGGGTGACCCCACACCCAGTCCCACACTTTGGGACTGGGTGCGTCCCACACTTTGGTGTCACCCTCTCTGGAAAAGTCCAATATATCCCCCTGCACTCCTCACAGCGTCTCCGGCCCGAATCACAATAATGGTGCTTGCAGTGATACTCACGGATGGCGCCGTGTACATCAAATAGCAAATGAACAGGAATCACCTGCACTCAGTGGAAAATATTCAAACTATAAAGTCCATTTAATCGGACCAATCATCATACATGTTGCAATAATTATAACCAACGTTTCGGGGGCCATGCAGGGACCCTTCATCAGGGCAACATTGTAACTAATTACATGGTTACATTGTTGCGCTGATGAAGGGTCCCTGCGTGGCCCCCGAAACGTCGGTTATTATTATTGCAACATGTATGATGATTTGTCCGATTAAATGGACTTCATCTTTTGAATATTTTCCACTGAGCACTGGTGATTCCTGTTCATTTACCCTCCCTGGAAAGTCTACACTTGGTCATGGGCACAATAGAGGAGGTCATGCACAAGAGAGGAGGAGACCCACCGGATATAGTCCCCTCCTTTCTTTGCTGGTGTCCATCACTAAGATGGCTGCCGGCAGTAAAGTGTGTGTATCGTCAATATGCACATGCATACGTAATGACAAGCATACCAGGTGACATACAGTGGTGATGTCAGGTGACACCCGGCCTGGTGATGCCCCAGATCACCACCCCTTGTCCAGTCAGAGAATGTCTAGTTTTCACTGACAGAAATACTAGACATTTGCTGAATGAGTGCTGTGCCGAGTGAGGAACCCTCTGTGATTTCTTAGAAGGGCTAATATACTTTCATTTTATGGAGAACATGCTGCTCCAGGATCCTTCTAGTACTGTTTACAAGATGAACAGGATAGGTATTGGTCATGTGATCTCTGATGACTAAAATAATCAGAAAATTTGACTTCTGATCCTTCCTATGTGAGACAATCCAGTGGAGCAATTTCTTCAGAAAGCTGAATTTTGGCCAGTGACTGATTCAATCAAGCAAAGTCATTAATATAAATATGAGTTAAAATTGAATCATAAGCTCTAAAGTGAACCAATCAGATTTTTTTTTAAATAGCTATGCCTAAAAACAGGTACCACATTTTCTTTATGTCCAGTATTACACAGAAAGGTCTCTTCTGTGGGCCCCTGTGGTTTAGTTTCAATTTGTTACTAGTAAACAGTCAAGACAATCATCTGTAAAATTCCATATCAGTGTATCAAAATATACATTGTTATCCACTTTGTGTTTCTTTGATGTAAAGGTGAGTCGCATTAGTCCCTGTGATGAAGTATAAATCCTTGAACGTTTTAGTCCTAAGCTGCTACACTGATTACCTATTTGTATTCTGCTCAGGTCACCCAGTGGCAATGACTAGGGTAGTTTGGAGATGAACAGAGACACTTATGTCACAAGCAACTTACTGCAGTTACAGTAGGCTGAAATCTGATTTGAAACAAAGGTTTTTTATCCAACAATGAATCCAAAAACAAAATGCATACAAAGGTAATCAGCTTTTTGGCTTTTTATTTGTTACTAAATTTTGTGTTTTGCCAAGAGTTTTCCTTTACATATCTAAGGGTTAAGCACTTTTGATCCAATCTCTAATAGTATTTATTTCAGTATGGTGCTAAGTCATCATTGCCATTGAAAGAAGTATCATGAGGTTCTTGCACAGGTCTTCCTATCATTGTGTCACACTGTGCAGGATGCACAGCACAGAGATACAATGAAGAGTCAGATACACTGAGGTGCTGGATGTGCAGATAGCAGCTGTTATCACTGAAGTCAAGTGTAAGTCTTCCTTCTGTTCCTTTCTTTTTGCTGGCAGCATTGATAAGATGAACTGGACTGGTTTCTGGGTTCAACTTGTACCATCTTAACCCTTGAAAAGCACTCACTCTAAACGTACAACATAGAGTGACATTTTCTCCTTCTGTGACGGTGATTGTGGCATTCTGGTAATCTACAATATCCTGGCAATTCACAACTGCAAAACAAGAAAATGCACCTTAGAATTACAGCAAAAGAAAAATATAAAATGACAGTACTACCCAGAGTAACATTGGAAGAATAAATATTCTGTGCAATACAAAGAAAATGTCCATTTACCAAACTCAAAAAGGAGTGTTCTTATATGAAGAAGCTGTAACTATACTTATTGCAATGAAAGCTTCTGGAAAATAACTTTGTAATAAACTTACAGGAGGTCCAGAAAGTCCACAGCAACAGGAAACTGTGCAGGATGCACAGCACAGAGATACAATGAAGAGTCAGATACACTGAGGTGCTGGATGTGCAGATAGCAGCTGTTATCACTGAAGTCAAGTGTAAGTCTTCCTTCTGTTCCTTTCTTTTTGCTGGCAGCATTGATAAGATGAACTGGACTGGTTTCTGGGTTCAACTTGTACCATCTTAACCCTTGAAAAGCACTCACTCTAAACGTACAACATAGAGTGACATTTTCTCCTTCTGTGACGGTGATTGTGGCATTCTGGTAATCTACAATATCCTGGCAATTCACAACTGCAAAACAAGAAAATGCACCTTAGAATTACAGCAAAAGAAAAATATAAAATGACAGTACTACCCAGAGTAACATTGGAAGAATAAATATTCTGTGCAATACAAAGAAAATGTCCATTTACCAAACTCAAAAAGGAGTGTTCTTATATGAAGAAGCTGTAACTATACTTATTGCAATGAAAGCTTCTGGAAAATAACTTTGTAATAAACTTACAGGAGGTCCAGAAAGATCCCAGTAACAGGAAACTCCATAGTGAATACATTGTTGTGTCTTCATTAAACGTACGCTCCTCAGTAGATGAATGTGTGTGATGTGTGCTTGTTATACCCCACCAGATGTAGAGTGTCACCTGACCTCACCACATCACATGACTGTCACTTTACCACTGAAATGCAGCAGGGATAATTTACTAAAGGAGGAGAAATATATATATATTGTGAGATTTAGCTTCCAATGGTAGCGCATTAAGGACGCATCCACTCGCTGCAATCTTCATTCAAGGGCTTCCTTGCCCACTTTTATTAAATGAAAGTTCACAAAAACAGAACAATTACCCTCGCAGGGGTTCTTTAGCATCTCATGGCAGCACATGCCCATCAAGCCTCCTGGCTTTGCATTTGCAGCACCGCTGCTCCGGCCTCAGCCCACTGTCTGTTCCTCCAGACAGCATCAGTCATGTGCTAACCTGCACACTGGGGGATTCTTCCCAATCCGCAGCATCCTGCTGCACTGGACTCCACTCTGACTCCTGGGTGGAGCCGTCCTGTCTCCCAGGTGGAGTCTTGAACCCTTCCCACAACTTTAATTTAAAGGCTGTGCACACCTGTGCCATCAGCATGCGCTGGCCACTCAGATTCTGGACAAAAAGGAAATGCGCGACAAACGCGCGTTTCTGAGGGCTATCCGGCTGTATCCTAATGGATACGCGTGGAAAATACACCCCAAAGAAGCTCCTGTATTTCTTTGGGCGTAGGGTGTTTTTCAGCTCGTTCCTACGCGCTGAAATACTCCCAGGTGGGAACCATGCCCATAGGCAATTATTGGTTTTCACATGTTGAGCGTTTTACAGCGCGTAGGAACGCGCTGTAAAACGCCCAGGTGTGAACCAGGCCTTAAAGGTTAGTTATTTTGTTATCAGACCAGGTGATCTTTAGCTGAGGCTGTCAAGTGTGCTGGCTGTGCTTCATTGTATAGAATATAAAGATCACAGGCCTAGATTAGAAGACTTCTGTTTGCTTTGAAATGTTTAAACGGCCTAAACAAACTTTAACCCATCGGTGTCAGTGCAGCCTGTTGTAATTCAAACTAGAAGGGATGAATTTCAGCAAAATAAGGTGAAAATGGAATGGTCTAATTAATATTGAGTTGCTAAGACCTCATTACCATCACACTATCATTTTGCATATGCTGCAAAATCATGGCTATCCTTTATTCCACTTGTGCTCATGGCAAGTACCCTCCCTGTTTAGTAAAATTCTACCTTTCCTGAATAGGCCATCTCTCATCCAGCAGAGCCGCAGTTACCATTAAAGCTGAACTTTAGTTATAAATATTTATGTATACTTACATTCGTCAAGCTTGGATTGTATACCTGACAGGGCCACAGGGATCCGGTGCTACTACAGCGCTTTACTGCTGTATTCTGGGTCCCTCACTGCCACTGTGCTGATCAACTTCCCCCTGCTATTAAAACACAGACAGTTGCTCAATCGGCACATAGGCCATTCAGCAAACACCTAATATTTGTATCAATGGTTACTAACTGTTCTCTGATAGGATGAAAGGAGGTGCCGTAACATTACCACCAGTGGAGTCACAAGGGGGTCATGGGGGGTTCGGCCCGCACCGGGTGACACCATCAGAGGGGGAGAAAACAAAAGGACTGACAATCATTTTGGTGTCACCCTCTCTGGAAAGCCAGCACTCTGTCATGGGCACAAGAGAGGAGGACATCATGCACAAGAGAGGAGGGGACCCGGCGGCATACCTTATCTAGCCAGATAAAATCCCCTCCTCTCTTTACCAGGGTCCATCACCAAGATGGCTGCCGGCAGTGAAGTGCTTGCTTGACATCATTACGCGTGTGCATACAAAATGACGAGCAGACCGCGTGACATGCAGTGTCCGCATCGGGTGACACCCGGCCTGGTGACGCCCCTGATCACCACCCCTTGTCCAGTCAGAGAATGCCTAGTATTCACTGACAGAAATACTAGGCATTTGATGAATAACTGCTGTGCCAAGTGAAGAACCCTCTGTGATTTCTCAGAAGGACTAATATACTTTCATGTTATAGAGAACATTTTGCTCCAGGATCCTTCTAGTACTGTTCACAAGATGAACAGGATAGGTATTGGTCATGTGATCTCTGCTGAATAAAATAATCCGAAAATCTGACTTCTGATCCTTCTTATGTGAGACAATCCAGTGGAGCAATTTCTTCAGAAAAGCGGACTATTGGCCAGTGACTGATTCAATCAAACAAGGTAATTAACATAAATGTGAGTTAACATTTAATCATAAGCTCTAAAGTGAACCTGTCAGATTTTTTTTTTTTAAAGCGCTGCCTAAAAACAGGTACCACATTTTCTCTATTTCCAGTATTAAGCAGAAAGGTCTCTTCTGTGGGCCTCTGTGGTTTATGTGTTACTAGTAGACAGTCAAGACAATCATCTGTAAAATTCCATATCAATGTATCAAAATATCAATTTTTTTTATATCCTCTATCCTCTATACTGAGAGTTCCTGTTGTATCCTCTATACTGAGAGTTCCTGTTCATTCATAACCTGTGGAAATAGTATGTTTACCATATCCACAATCATAAATAAACAGGAGGTGATGTAGATCACTTCCCATTCATTCTTACTTGGGGACACAGTAAACATACTCTGTCCTCAATTATTTACAAACACTCAGCGATCACTGAGTGTTTGTACCCACTCTCGTTCCTGACACACTGTCAGTGGAGGCTGAGTGAGCGGTGCGGGGAGTAGAGTTCGATCCCCTTTTGACAGCTGACTCTTTCCCCGCATCGCCGGCCAGGCCTGCTTCGACAACTGACTCCTGTCTCCACTCCCACACCGCTCTCCAAATCTGTCCTAGGAGGCTAAATGGAGCGGGAGGAGAGACGTCGGCCGCTCACAGCGCTCTCCTCCCGCACCACTCAGCCCCCTGTGACAGTTTCTCTCCTTGCTCTCCACTGAGACACAGAGCAGCGCCCAGCGGGAGGATAGAAACCAGGGATGAACCGCTTTTTCGACCAAAAGATGGTACTTTCTGCATTTTTACAAAAGTGCCATTTTCGGCCGGTATGTTTCGGCGGCCGAAATTTCGTTGCATTCCTAGTATGAATCCTTCAGTATGGTGCCAAGTCATCATTGCCATTGAAATAAGTACCATGAGGTTCTTGCACAGGTCTTCCTATCATTGTGTCACACTGTGCATCATGCACAGCACAGAGATACAATGAAGAGTCAGATACACTGAGGTGCTGGATGTGCAGATAGCAGATGTTATCACTGAAGTCAAGTGTAAGTCTTCCTTCTGTTTCTTTCTTTTTGCTGGCAGCATTGATAAGATGAACTGGACTGGTACCTGGGTTCAGCTTGTACCATCTTAACCCTTTGAAACTACCACTAAGCTTAAAGGAACAATATAGAGTGACGTTGTCTCCTTCTTTGATGGTGATTGTGGCATTCTGGTAATCTACAATATCCTGGCAATTCACAACTGCAAAACAAGAAAACGCAACTTAGAATTACAGTAAAAGTAAAATATAAAATGACAGTACTACCCAGAGTAGAATTGGAAGAAAAAATATTCTGTGCAATACAAAGAAAATGTCCATTTACCAAACTCAAAAGGAGTGTTCTTATATGAAGAAGCTGGAACTATACTTATTGCAAGGAAAGCTTCTGGAAAATAACTGTGATAAACTTACAGGAGGTCCAGAAAGATCCCAGTAACAGGAAACTCCATAGTGAATACATTGTTGTGTCTTCATTAATCGTACGCTCCTCAGTAGATGAATGTGTGTGATGTGTGCTTGTTATACCCCACCAGATGTAGAGTGTCACCTGACCTCACCACATCACATGACTGTCACTTTACCACTGATATGCAGCACGGATAATTTACTAAAGGAGGAGAATGTTCATTTACCCCGTGACGCTCTGTGTACGTGGAATACATAATCATGTGCCGCAGAGTTTTTAAAGCAATTCCCTTGCACATGATTGGATGAATAAAGTGAGCAAAGGATCACAGGAATTAGTAAACATTTTATTTCTTCAGTAAATGGAGATGATCATCACTAACATTCAGCCAACTGCCAATCAAACTGGCCATATTTGGCAAGTATATTTTGAGAAAGTAAAGAAAATACCTGCTGAACTTCCCTCCTCTGTAATGGAGATAAATAGAGTAGGATGTGTTTGTAGTCCAAATCAGGGCAGCAGTCTACGGTGACTATGCTGCTCTGAAAGTTCTTAATCTCTGCACACTGCTATACATCCTTATGTATTTCTAGCAAACTTTTGCATAAAACAGGGATTCCCTTCTTTTTTCTCTTATGGTGTCACCAGTTCACGCACACTATCTGCCTCCTCCCCAGCATCTGAGAAGTGCCACAATCATTTACATCTCCATTCCAGGATTGTATTCATGTGGGATTATATTGTTGCTCCCATTACCTTGTGGCATGCAAGGTTATACCATGTGGAGTTAGTGAGTAAAGGAAAACAATGCGGAAGTAAGTTCCAGAATTACTCCAAAATGGCTCAGGCTTCAGTTTTCAGCAGGGTACTGCAGCCCGAAGTGTTCATCTGGGTAAGGAAAGTATTTTATAGAATCGGGCATTGCAGGATGCTTTATGCAACCTAAAATCTGCAGTCTAAAGTTTTTGTAGCAGTCACTAGTTGGGTCTACTTCCCCTTTAAAGGGTAAATCCACATTAAAAATATACAAATTTTAACCATTTTAAAAAATTAACATAGCATAGATAATTGTTTCACATTTTTTTGTAATTTAATATTAATAAAAAATAAATTGCCATTAAAACTGTAGCTGCCGAAATGTCTCTAAAAAATTAAATGCAATATGGTGACCTGGAGGCATTCTGTATACAGTCGGCGTAAAAATTTCACTTACTGGTTCCGTGATTGGCTGACTGATTTTCCCAGAAGTCTGCAGTAGGATACAAGTATAATTTTTGGCATCCCTTGCAATAGGAATTTCATCTTTGGTGAAGTACCCCCTAATGGTTAATTACATAAAAATTGATGCAGACACTCCACCTTTTCCTATTACAACACAGGAATTCCACCAGCTGATTAAAATGAACCCAGACCCTCCCATTTAGGAATCAGTTTGGAAAGGACATGCTGCAACAAACAGCTTATTTATGCAGAACAAAAAAAGGCAGGAAACTGCACGAAAAGTTTGTTAAAATTCTTGCAAACTTTTAGATTGTAAGCCCTCACGGGCAGGGCCCTCCTTACCATCTTGTCTTGAATTGTTTTGTGATTGCAATGTCTTCCTTATATTGTAAACTGTACTATTGTATACTGTATAAACTGTTGGTGCTATATAAATCCTGTATTATTATTATTATAAAAGATGGTGCTACTGATTTTGTAGGTCCTGCAAAAATGTTTATCAAATAATATTAACCCGATAAAAATACACAATTAAATCAACAAAAGCACACTAAAACACTTTTCCGACTAAATCTTAAACATAAAACTGTATTGAATTAATTAATAACAAATATTTGTAAATTTTAAATTGTGACTTTTTGCGAAACGGTAAAAAAATTAAGGAACGCAAAACTGTAAATAAGCAACTTATGCTAAAAATCCGTGTTGGGGTAATCTCTGATTTGCAGTGCTGTTTGTGCACTGTGTTGGTGTGTGTTGTGATAGAATGATACAGGTGTACATTTAATTGCAACACAGTGTATCACAACACTTTGCCATACACTGCCACACAGATGAATTAATCTTATTTTAAAAATGAAAAAAATAAATATCAAGCACTGCGTTGTGTTCTAACAATGCACCGCAGTGCATGCACGTGCATATTATGTGTGTGTATGTGGGGGAGGTATTGTGCTTTATTTGTTTTTATTTTTTTATATTTTTACTTATGTTTTTGTTTTGTTTTTACTGGGGGGGAGGGGGGGAGTTGTGGTTTCAGGGCCTGTTCACATGAGATCAGGTCCTGATCAGGTCCTGATCAGGTGCTGATCAGCAGACGTGGAGCTGCTGATGCAGTGCGTTTTTGATGCGTTTTCGGTCCGGATGCTGACAGTTAATTTTTTGTCAATGTTGATGACATCATAATAAGTGGAGCAAGAATACAATTTTTTCTTTTTTTTCCCCCTTAGCTGCATTGTGTTGCGTTTCCGTTCCGTTTTCGTTGCGTTTTCGTTGCGTTTTCCTTGCGTTTCGTGCGCGTTCGTGCGTTTCCGGACCGGACAAAATGTGACATGCAGTATTTTTTTCTGTCGTAAGCTGAACGGACTGCGCACGTGAGAACTGGAGCCCATAAAACACATAGGGATACATTGGGATGCATTTTGAGTGCAGCAGCGTACGGAGCCGGTCAGCACACAAAACGGATGTCATGTGAACAGGCCCTTAGGCTTCGGGGAAATATCAGGGTAAACAGACACCTGACATTTCCTTTTTGAAATAAAAAAAGAAATTGAGGACACAGCTCTGAATGGAGAGGAGCACTCAGTACATAGGCTTCCTGCTCATTCATAAACTGAGGAGGCACAGTACTCTCCCCAGTTATGAATGGACAGATGCCTCTGTACTGAGTGCTCCTCTCCATTCAGAATGCAGTTGCAAAGCTGGAGGTTGGATTATACTGGAGCAGCAAGCAGAGCCTGTGAATAACAAGACATTTTATATGAATAATTCAGGGCTATACAGTGTTATAAATAAATGTATTAGAAAACCTTACTAGACATTTATTACATAAGTCATCTTCACAAACATCTATATGATAATATATTAATTAGGATTTGTATACATATCATCCTTTGTTTATAAAACACAAACTTGCATAAAATGAGCAGGAGCAAACCCTTACAATGAGGCATCTTCTGTAAAACGAGTATATGAATAATATCACATACACTAAGACAAGTAAACTCTGGCTGATCAACTAAATACCTCAAAGTGTGAGAGGAGGGGCTTCCAAGAGCTTTCTTTGTAAACCTTATACGCTTATACATCCACATATACAAATAAAAAGCTGCAGCACCACCTTGTGTTGTGACTGAGATGAAAACAAACAGGATTCATTTTCGTTAAAGAAAAAGCAAAAAAAGCCCCCCCCAAAATAATTACATTTGTCTCTCAAATGCTTAGATGTCTATGGACTGTTCTGCAGTGGCTTAACCAGTCGGCTGCTCACTGGATTCTCGTGGCCGAGGCCCCAGTGCGGCCACATAATTTGCCTGCTGTGCTGCCTACTGGCGTTTGCTGCCTGGTTGGCCCATCTTGCTTGTCACTGCCTGGCGGCCCCCTTATCTCTGCGCCCAGGGCAGTTGGCTGCTCACTGGATCCTTGCAGCCGAGGCCCCAGCACGGCCACATAATTTGCCTGCTGTACTGCTTACTGGTGTTCCCTGCCTGGTTGTCCCAGCTCGCTTGTCACTGCCCGGCGGCCAGCGCCCGGCCAGCGCCCCCCCCATCTCTGCGCCCAAGGCAGCCGCCCCCCTGGTTAATATGCCACTGCTGTTCTGGCTCTACTGATGTGAAAAAGTCAGAGCATTCAAAACCAGGCAGTCTTCAGGTGACTGAGACTTTAAAGATAACAGTTGAGCTGGGAAGGGAACAAGCAACAGCAAATGTGCAAAGAATATGGGCTCACAGGCCCTATTTATAATCATTGGACTAATAGAAAAATATGTGCCAAAAATATATCCAAAAATAAGATAAAAATGCCACCCTGTAGTTCTATTAGACTGGGATAAGAACATTAGATGGGTCTCCTTGCCTTTGTAAGACTCTTTCATATCAAGGTTAGAAGACAGCTGAAATCTCCATTCCTGGGTCCATGCTTTAGTGGCAACCTGCACCTGATTGTGCACCTATGTGCATCCCTCATGAGGAGGGTGCTGGAGTGTGTTCAGGACCCCACCTGTGAGTCAGGAGAACTCCACCCAGGAGTCAGAGTGGAGGCCAGTGCAGCAGGGAGCGGCGGGTTCGTGAAACCTATTGTGCAGGTTAGCACATTACTGGGGTTGTCTGGAGGTGACAGACAGTGGCCCTGAGGATTGAGGCCGGAACATCAAGAGAAAACTGTTACATGACTGGGACACTGTGAGTGTGTGGGACAACTCGAGGATTGGTGAGCCCATATATGTTATATGCTATTTATGTTGGACTTCCCTTACTGTCTGCCTTTTGAAAGAAAAATAAAGACTTTTTGTTAATGGAAAAGCCTGTGCAAGTGCTCTGTAGGGTTGCCACCTTTTCTTCAAGCAAAACCCGAACACTCTAGCGACGCGCAGAAATTTTTTGGGGAGCTTAAGTCGTAGCTTATTCATATGTACATAGCGCCGCCCATTCATATGTAAATATCACAGTTGAGACTGTTTTCAGTGGGGGGCCAGTAGCCCCTATCTTAATTTTGGTTGCCCCTGTCTGCCTGACATCATTTGTCCGGGTTTCTGATGCCATGAAACCCGAACACAGCATTCAAAACCCGGACTGTCCGGGGTGAATCCTAGACAAGGGGCAACCCTAGTGCTCTGTGAGCTCCCCAACATCACAAGTGGTGTTCGAATGCGGGCAGCCACCGCTAGCTCTCACAGAAGCTGTTTATGTGCAATGAACTGACATTAAAGGGACAGTGTGTCTATGGTACCTAGTGGGCAGAGACTGGAGTCCCTGCAAAAGAGAAGTTTATGTGAACTGCAATTTCTGTGCATGAGTGCGCATTTTGTGCAGGCGAGGCGACCCTGCAAGAGTCACGGACTGAAACCCCTTAACGGAGCAGTGCACTTATTTGTCTGGAGAGTGCAGAGTGCTGTGTACTGCACAAACTAAGTGCCTCTGGCAATGGGTCGCTCAAATAGAAGGGACGATGATAAAATGGCCCAAAGAGTTTGGTGGTCAACGCCTGTGGAAGCTGCACAGGGGCCAGGAAAACCTGCGTCAGACTGTGCGTCTGTTTTGGACTGGGTTAACCGCAGTTGTGCTGCCTTAAAGGAGAACTATGGGGTTAAGGCTTTTCCCCATAGTACTCCTTAGGGTAACGGGAGGACACAAACTAACGTCCTCCTGTCACCCTAGGCTCAGTATACCGCGAACTGTAGCTGCTTCTTGCGGTATACTGAGATGCTGCAGCTGAAGCAGATCCCAACAGTTATGCCGGGATCCGCCCAGCTGCGTGACTGACAGCTGGCTCTGCCTATCTAGAGGCAGAGCTGGCTGTACGCAGCCCCTCCCCCGTCTGTTCCGCCAGTCAGCGCTGGCGGATCCGAGCGGGGAGAATCCAGCCCCTCCCCTGTCACGGCAGAGAGCCGTGACAGGATCGAGAGGTGAGCAAACGCCGGTATGTGTTCGCTCACCTCCCGATCTACTGAGCCGACCTGTGACAGTCTCATTGTCACAGGTCGGCTAGAACTATGAGGTGAATGAAAAGCACTCACCTCATAGTTCTCCTTTAACCCCAGCTACTGTGAGGCCCACTCAGACTGCCCAGAGAGAGCAAAGGACTGAAAAGCCAGCTCTTTCCTGATACAAGCAATTGCTTCCTCGAGCCGTTCAGCCCCTCTGGCTGAGAATCCTGGGCAACCCCGAGGCCACAGAACACTGTGGCATTGCCACAATATATATATATATATATATATATTAAGAAGTACCCCAGGTCTGGAGTTATGAATATTAAGTGATATTGGGACTCGGCTTTATGGCTTTATAACTAATAGACATGTGCGATTCGTTTCGTTACGAATCGAAATTCGTACAAATTACCTGAAATTCGTAAATTCAGAAGCATCCGAATGTATCCGAATTGCAGTTTCCGAATGTATCCGAAATACGAAATTCCGTTAACGAATTTCGGATCCGAATTTCGTTGAAACGGGAACTAATAATATTACACCTGTGACTGAGGTTGAACAACATGACAAGATTTTTTTTTATCCGAAATACGAAATTCGGATCCGAAATCCGTTAACGGAATTTTCGTATTTCGGATTAAAAAAAAATGACTGTTTGGTTGACCAATCAGAGGTTATCTCTTCTGCTGCTGAGGGTTGCATTACAATACAGGCAGGAAATACGAAATTCCGTTAACGGATTTTCGTTCCGTTGTAAACATTCTTTATGATGAAGTTAAAAAGCAAAAATACATTTGTTAATATTGGAGTTGATGGTAGTTTTTTTTTTGCATTACAATACAGGCAGGAAATACGAAATTCCATTAAAAAACTACCCTCAACTCCTATATTAACAAAGGTATTTTTGCTTTTTAACTTCATCATAACGAATGTTCGTAAAGTTACGAAAATGTGACAAAACTAACGAAAATTCGTATTTCGTACGAATCCGGATTGAGTTTCAGACACGAATTACGAAATACGAAATAACGGATATTCTGAAACTAAACAAATTTTTTGACAGCGCACAAGTCTAATAACTAAAGGTTATTTTTTTATCAAAACAGGCGATCTTTAGCTGAGGCTGTCAAATGTGCTAGCTGTTGACTTCTCATTAAGGGTTTACGACAAGTAGCCATAACATTTTTATTAGGTTATGCCTGGTGCCCTAATTAGGTAATTTGTGCTTCACAGTTAAGGTGCCCATACACCTTACGATTATCGGACGATTTTCGTATGCGATCGACATTTCGTCCGATAATCGTATGTGTGCATTGCAGTGTCCGACCGACATTACTGTACAATCGTACGACTTTTGACGGTCAAGCATATTTGTAAACTTTGCTCGATTGTACGATTGTCGTAAGGTTGCTGGCGTTTCCGTCCGTCAAAAGTCGTACGATCTACACTGCGCATGCGCGAACGAAAATACGACAAATTAATTACCGCATTTTGTCCAGGTGCTGTTCGTTAATTACGGCTAAATTAATCTTGCGATCATCGGGTCAGGATGGAGCTGCCGTACGAAAATCGTACGACTATTCGATCATCGGACGAAACGTTTCGTCCGATAATCGTAAGGTGTATGGGCACCTTAAGGAATATAAAGATCACAGCCCAGATTAGACGATATCTGTTTACTTAAGAATGTTTAAATGGCCTAAACAAACTTTAACCCATCGGTGTCAGGGCAGCCTGTTGTAATTCAAACTAGAACTGATGAGTTTCAGCAAAATAAGGTGAAGATGGAATATTTTAATTAATATTGAGATGCTAAGACCTCATTACCATCACACTATCATCTTGGCTATGCTGCAAAAGCTACTTTTCCTGAATAGGCCATCTCTCATCCAGCAGAGCCGCAGTTACCATTAAAGCTGAACTTTAGGTATAAATACTTATGTATACTTATATTGGTCCAGCTTGGATTATATACCTGACAAGGCCACAGGGATCCTGTAAAATACTGAAGTAGCTCGTGCTACTACACTGCTTTACTGCTATCTTCTGGGTCCTGTACTGTCACTGTGCTGATCGACTTCGCCCCTGCTATTAAAACACAGACAGTGGCTCAATCGGCACAGTGGTCATGCAGCAAACACATCATTTTTGTATAAATGATTACTAAGTGTTCTCTGATTGGAGGAAGGGAGGTGCCGTAACCAGGACCGGATTTCCCACAAGGCCAACCAAGGCCCGGCCTTGGGACAGCAGGGAGTAGAGGGGCAGCAGGGGTGTTGAATTCCTATATCCCGATGCCTGGGACATGCATTTCCGGGCGCCGGGAGGGTAGTTGCTTTCTACAGTTAGCCCTGCTGTGGGCAAGCAGAGCTAAATGTACAGCGGGGAAGCCGCTGCTTGTTTTGTACAAGTGGTCTCGGTGATGTCGCCAAGATCACTTGTATGCAGCCCGCAGGTCTGCCATTCTCCATGGGGGGTGGGGGGGTTGGTGGGTAGGAACCTGGCCTTGGGGCAGCAGAGAGAGTAAATCCGGCCCTGGCCGTAACATCACCACCAGTGGCGTCACAAGGAGGGTGTGGGGGATTTGGCTTACACCGGGTGACACCATCAGAGGGGGTGACACCAAAATGACTATTAGGTGGACAGGTGACACCCAACCTGGTGACGTCCCTGATCACCACCCCTTGTCCAGTCAGAGAATGCCTAGTATTCACTGACAGAAATACTAGGCATTTGATGAATAACTGCTGTGCCAAGTGAGCAATCCTCTGTGATTTCCCAGAAGGACTAATATACTCTCATTTTATAGAGAACATTTTGCTCCAGGATCCTTCTAGTACTGTTCACAAGATGAACAGGATAGGTATTGGTCATGTGATCTCTTCTGAATAAAATAATCAGAAAATCTGACTTCTGATCCATCTTATGTGAGACAATCCAGTTGAGCAATTTCTTCAGAAAAGTGGATTATTGGCCAGTGACTGATTCAATCAAGCAAGGTCATTAACATAAATGTGAGTTAACATTTAATCATAAGCTCTAAAGGGAACCTGTCAGATTTAAAAAAAAAAAACGATAAAAACAGGTACCACATTTTCTCTATTCCAGTATTAAGCAGAAAGGTCTCTTCTGTGGGCTTCTGTGGTTTGTGTTACTAGTAGACAGTCAAGACAATCATCTGTAAAATTCTATATCAATGTATCAAAATATCAATTTTTATCCACTCTGTGTTTCTTTGATGTAAATGTCAGCCCCTTTGATAAAGTATGAATTAGAGGTGCACCAAAATGAAATGTCCAAAACAGAAACAAAACGGAAATTGTAAAAAATGTCAGGCCGAAACTATAACCGAAACCGAAAATGTTTTTTATTAACCTCTTCAAATCTTTTAAAATCTTTTATTCTTATTTATTTTTTATAAACGTTTGACTTTTTTTATATTTTATTTTTATTTATTTTTATTAAATACTTTACTGTTGGGGGCTTTGGGGAAATTTTGGGGGTCTAAATAGATCTCTGATATTTCCCTTTTAAAATAGAAAAAGAGATTGAGGATACAGAGTCTCCAATCTCTTTTTCTGCATCCCATGTTATAAATGAACAGGAATCCTCTATACTGAGAGCTCATGTTCATTCATAATTTGTGGAAATATTATGTTTACCATATCCACAATCATGAATAAACAGGAGGTGATTTAGATCACTTCCCATTCATTCATAATTGGGGACACAGTAAACATACTCTGTCCTCAATTATTTAAAAACACTCAGCGATCACTGATCACTGACTGCTTGTACCCACTCTTCATCCACGCTGTCACAGGAGGCTGAGCGAGCGGTGCGGCCCTTCTGTGACAGCTCTGGCAGCTGTCTCCATTTAAAATCTTTTATTCTTATTTATTTTTTATAAACGTTTGAGTTTTTTTATATTTTATTTTTATTTATTTTTATTAAATACTTTACTGTTGGGGGCTTTGGGGAAATTTTGGGGGTCTAAATAGATCTCTGATATTTCCCTTTTAAAATAGAAAAAGAGATTGAGGATACAGAGTCTCCAATCTCTTTTTCTGCATCCCATGTTATAAATGAACAGGAATCCTCTATACTGAGAGCTCATGTTCATTCATAATTTGTGGAAATATTATGTTTACCATATCCACAATCATGAATAAACAGGAGGTGATTTAGATCACTTCCCATTCATTCATAATTGGGGACACAGTAAACATACTCTGTCCTCAATTATTTAAAAACACTCAGCGATCACTGATCACTGACTGCTTGTACCCACTCTTCATCCACGCTGTCACAGGAGGCTGAGCGAGCGGTGCGGCCCTTCTGTGACAGCTCTGGCAGCTGTCTCCACCACCGCACCGCTCTCCAAATCTGTCATAGAAAGCTAAGCGGAGCGGGAGGTGAGACGCCGGCCGCTCACAGAGCTCTCCTCCCACACCGCTCGGTCTCCTGTGACATTTTCTCTCCTAACTCTCCGCTGGGACACAGAACAGCGCCCAGAGGGGAGGAGAGAAACCAGGGATGAACCGCTATTTCGGCCAAAAGATGGTACTTTCGGCATTTTGACAAAACTGCCATTTTCGGTCGATCCCTAGGTATGAATCTTTGTACTTTTTAGACCTAAGCTGCTATACTGATTACCTATTTGTATTCTGCTCAGATCTCCCAGTGGCAATGAATACTGTACTTTGGAGATGAACAGAGACCCTTATGTCACAAGCAAATTACTGTAGGCTAAATTCTGATATGGAACAAAGGTTTTTTTGTCCAACAATGTATCCAAAAACAAAATGCATACAAATGTAATCAGCTTTTCTTGGTTTTATAAGTTACTAAATGTTGTATTTTGTCAAGAGTTTTCCTTTACATTTCTTAGGGTTAAGCACTGTTGATCCAATCTCTAATAGTATTTATTTCAGTATGGTGCCAAGTCATCATTGCCATTGAAAGAAGTACCATGAGGTTCTTGCACAGGTCTTCCTATCATTGTGTCACACTGTGCAGGATGCACAGCACAGAGATACAATGAGGAGTCAGATACACTGAGGTGCTGGATGTGCAGATAGCAGCTGTTATCACTGAAGTCAAGTGTAAGTCTTCCTTCTGTTCCTTTCTTTTTGCTGGCAGCATTGATAAGATGAACTGGACTGGTTCCTGGGTTCAACTTGTACCATCTTAATCCTTGAAATCCAGTACTAAGCTTAAAGGAACAATATAGAGTGGCATTTTCTCCTTCTGTAACGGTGATTGTGGCATTCTGGTAATCTACACTATCCTGGCAATTCACAACTGCAAAACAAGAAAATGCAACTTAGAGTTATAGTAAAAGTAAAATATAAAATGACAGTACTACCCAGAGTAACATTGGAAGAATAAATATTCTGTGCAATACAAAGAAAATGTCCATTTACCAAACTCAAAAAGGAGTGTTCTTATGTGAAGCAGCTGGAACTACGTTTATTGCAATGAAAGCTTCTGGAAAATAACTTTGTGATAAACTTACAGGAGGTCCAGAAAGATCCCAGTAACAGGAAACTCCATAGTGAATACATTGTTGTGTCTTCATTAAACGTACGCTCCTCAGTAGATGAATGTGTGTGATGTGTGCTTGTTATACTCCACCAGATGTAGAGTGTCACCTGACCTCACCACATCACATGACTGTCACTTTACCACTGATATGCAGCAGGGATAATTTGCTAAAGGAGGAGAATGTTCATTTACTCAGTGATGTTCTGTGTACATGGAATACATAATTATGTGCAGGAGAGTTTTTAAAGCAATTCCCTTGCACATGATTGGATGAATAAAGTAAGCAGAGGATCACAGGAATTAGTTAACATTTTATTGCTTTAGTTAATGGGGATGATCATCACTAAGATTCAGCCAACTGCCAATCATACTGGCCATAATTGGCAAGTACATTTTGTGAAAGTATAGAATATACCTGCTGAACTTGTTAGAAATACAGTGTCCTTGTCACTTACTGCAACTTGACCTGAAATCTCAAATAATGTTATCAGCCTTCTAAGCTATCTTCTAAAAACTACATATCCCTCCCCCTCCTCTGTAAGGGAGATAAATGGAGGAGGATGTTTTTGTAGTCCAAATCAGGGCAGCAGTCTATGGTGACTACGCTGCTCTGAACATTCTTAATTAACCCTCTAACCACTGCTATAC
This sequence comes from Nanorana parkeri, assembly GCF_000935625.1. Taxonomy (NCBI): domain Eukaryota; kingdom Metazoa; phylum Chordata; class Amphibia; order Anura; family Dicroglossidae; genus Nanorana; species Nanorana parkeri. The sequence goes on from NW_017306593.1 coordinate 432,638, forward strand.
AACTTACATATTTCTAGCAAACTTTTGCATAAAACAGGGATTATTTTTTTGCATATATTGCAATATATGTTCAAGGTGGCAACAAGTGTTCCCTCTCTGGCAAGTCCCTACTCTACTGTGCAAAATGACAAATACTTACTTGCTTATAGCATACTTTTAGGTAGAAGTAAACTCACCAATCAAACTTCATCCCATCTGAAAATTATCATAAAACAGTGTCCATTAATAGCTGTCAAGTCATTGAAATCAATCCCCTCTTTGTTTTCCCTTCTTTATATTCCTTATGGCGTCACCAGCTCATGCATACAATCTGCCGCCTCCCCAGCATCTGAGAAGTGCCACAATCATTTAGATCTCCATGACAGGATTGTATTCATGGGGGATCATATTGTTGCTCCCATCTACCCTGTGACATGCAAGGTTATACCATGTGGAGTTAGTGAGTGACGTCAGTGGAGGAAAACAATGCGGAAGTAAGTTCCGGAATTACTCCAAAATGGCTCCGGCTCCAGTATCCAGTGGGGTGGTGCAGCCTGAGGTGTTGATCTGGGTAAGGAAAGTCTTTTTCAGAATCGGGCATTGCAGGATGCTTTATGCAACCTAAAATCTGCAGTCTAAAGTTTTTATAGCAGTCACTAGTTGGGTTTACTTCCCCTTTAAAGGGTAACTCCACTTTAAAAATATAAAAATGAAAAAAATCTTGATAAAATGAACATGGCATATATAATTGTTCCGCATGTTTTTGTAATTTAATGTTATAAAAAATTACCTTTCCATTTAAAACTGTAGTTTCTGTAATGTTCTAAATATCTCTAAAAACATTCAATCAATGCAATATGGTGACCTGGAGACATTCTGTATACAGTCAGCATACCCCCAGAAATGTCACTTACTAGTTCCATGATAGGCTGACTGATTCTCCCAGATGTCTGCAGTAGGATACAAGTATAATTTTTGGCTTCCCTTGCAATAGGAATTTCATTTATGGTGAGATACTCCCTAAGGGTTATTACTACTAAAGGGATGCAAACACTCCATATATAATATAACATACACTAAAGGCCCATACACTGTACGATTCTCGTACGAGAATCGCGGGAAATCCAGCGATCGTACGAGAATCGTACAGTGTATGGAAGGCGTGCGAATGTTTCTACTCTACGGTCGCATGTCTTCAAGCAGGCTTGAAAACGATTCTCGGCGGGTTAGTGGCCTGTTTGTTCGACACCTTAAAGGTGCCCATACACCTTACAATTATCTGCAGATTTTCTGTGGTCAGATGGAAAAAGTGAAACAGATTGGCCCAGGTGGAGATTACTCCATCCACACAGTTTAGTGTAGATGGAGGAATCTGTTGCACCTTTTCTATCTGACCACAGAAAATCTGCAGTTAATTGTAAGGTGTATGGCCAGTTTTAGACAAGTAAACTCTGGCTGATCAACTAAATACGTCAAAGTGTGGGAGGAGGGGCTTCCAAGAACTTTCTTTGTAAACCTCATACTATTACACATCCACATACTGTATACAAATACAAAGCTGCAGCACCACCTTGTGTTATCATACCGAAAAATAAAAGTGCTAACTTTTTTGTATGTTGTTGTGACTGAGATGTACACAAACAGGATCAGGCTGAATTTTCGTTGAAGAAAAAGCAAAACAAATAATTACATTTGTCTCTCAAATGCTTAGATGTCTATGGACTATTCTGCAGTGGTGTAACCAGTCGGCTGTTCACTGGGTCCTCGTGGCCAAGGCCCCAGTGCGGCCACATAATTTGCCTGCTGTGCTGCCTACTGTTTGCTGCCTGGTTGGCCCATCTCGCTTGTCACTGCCCGGCGGCCCCCTATCTCTGTGCCCAGGGCAGCCGCACTGACGCCCACCCGGTGTTCTGTAGGCAGGTGGCTCTATTGATGTGAAAAAGACTCAGGATTCAGAACCAGGCAGTCTTCAGGTGACTCAGCCTTTAAAGATAACAGTTGAGTGAAAACAAGCAACAGCAAATGTGCAAAGAATATGGGCTCACAGGCCCTATTTATAATCATTGGACTAATAGAAAAATATGTGCTACCTTTTAATTACCTCCAAAAATAAGATAGAAATGCCACCCTGTAGTTCTATTAGACTGTGATAAGAACATTAGATGCGTCTCCTTGCCTTGATAAGACGTACGTACGATGTACGGCTGAAATCAGCAGTACTGAGCAGAAGTGAATAGTCGAACGTTGTTCGGCTCACTTCACTTCGGCTCGGTTATTCACTCGGATGCATTCGGCAACTTTGTGAATAACCCCTCAAATGTTTCTTATGTCTTCCCATTCACAATGTCTTCTGTCTTTTATAAATATTTGTTACCTTTTTAGATGTTTCTATGGTGCAGACCTCTGCTCAAATTTCAGGCCAGGGGTGGCACTACCCGAGGACCTGCGGCCATCAGGGGCCCGTCACCCAGGGCCGAAACTAGTGCCACGGTGAAGGGCGCCGCATAAGGTGGGGTCGCTGTCGGCAGGTAAAGCGCAGATCCAGCCACCGCATACCGGCCGATCTGCAGCTGGGGGCGTGGTGGTGCATTGAAGTCAATGGCACCACAGCCACGCCACCCCTCCGCATTGCGATCGCCAGCACCTGAACGCGTGGCACATAAGTGCCTGCGTTCTGGTCCAGTGTGATCTGCAAAAAATGGCTCATGCACTACTTTTTGCAGATCGCACTGGACCGGAACGCCAGTTGTGCCACGACGCATTCGGGTGCTGGTGATCGCACATCGGCAGGGGGGCGTGGCTTCGGTGCCATTGACTACAATGCACTGCCATGCCCCCTCCCGCCCCAAAACAAAGTGAGCCGGCACAGGCTACTCTGAGCAGTTTGAAAGTAAAACTAGAGAGACAAAATGAGGGACAGACTAAGCTTCCTCTCATTAACATACAATGCTTTTAAGGGGTAGGCCGTAAAGTGTTCGGCCCACTTCACTTCAGGTCGGTCATTCACTCGGCTGCCTACGGCAGCTTAGTGAATAGACCCCTAAGTCTATATATTTTAAGTTAAACCACTGTGAAGCAAAGCACAGTATGTTATCTCCTCTGGTTTACTTGCTTCCCCATGCCCTTCTCCAAAGAACCCTTTGTTTCCATACACTGGACCAGTTTGGAATAGCTCTATACTTTTAGAATGTATCTGTGTTATTACCTCCATTTTGTATTCTGTAATGAAAGGTATGTCAGTTTCATAGAAAACATGTTACAGGATATGAAAGCAGCTTGTGAGAAATCATATGCTATTTGAACTTGGATTACTTTCAGTTCAAACTAAATTTCAGAATGGTCAGAGGATCCAGAGACACAGGCAGCTGATATTATATGCAAATCTCAACTTGCCCTGTAAAAAGTAGGTTTAGCCCCAGCTCCTCCCACCTTTTGAGCCTCCCTATCACTGTACTGTAGGAAGGCTTGAGTACACAGGACCACGCTTGACTTTTTTAACCACTTGATGACTGGGGTGTTAAACCCCCTTCCTCCCCTGTCATTTTTCAGTATTCAGCGCTGTTGTACTTTTACTGACAATTATTCAGCCATGCATCGCTGTACCAAAATGAATTTTATATAATTGTTTTGGGGACACATAGAGCTTTCTTTAGGTGGTATTTAATCACCACTGGGGTTTCTATTTTTTACTTTAGAAAAACTTATAGAAAATAACCTGTTTTCCCTATGTTAAGCTATGAAAAATTGCACATAAATAATCTCTGTTGGACTAACAGGCTGGCACTGATGGCAATCAGGACTCTGATGGACTGACAGACTGGCACTGATGGCAATCAGGATTCTGACAGAGTGACAGGCTGGCACTGATGGCAATCAGGACTCTGACGGATGGACAGGCTGGCACTGATGGCAATTAGGACTCTGATATTACTAGCAGGCTTGCACTGTGGTAAAAATATGTGCTGGAACAAGTGCTGGTTAGCACAGAATGCGCTGTCACTGTATAAAAAGTCTCCTCTCCTCCCTCAGGCCCCGTTCCCACTGCGCGATATGCAAATCGCGCGTTTGTCGCGCAATTTGCATATTGCGCGACATCGCGAGATTTGCCGCGCGATGTCGCGTTCAAGCTTGCATTGAGCAAGCTTGAATCGCGGCTAAATCCACTCAAAAAAGGGTCCTGCTGTAGCGACACACGACCCGCTACAGCAGGACCCTTTGCCCCATTGGATTGCATTGGAGCGCGATATCGCGCGGTAATTTGCCGCGATATCGCGGGAATTACCGCGCGATAAATCGCTCAATGTGAACGGGGTCTTAGCTGAACAGTGTGTGAGAGATGAGCTGTATACTGCAATATTGTATTGTTTCCATTTAGTGATCTGCTATGATTGGTCACAGTGATCATACAGAACAGAGCCAATTTCATTGGTTCTGCACCAAGTCGTTTAAACTACACTGTCCAGCAGCTGTCCGGCCATTCTATTACAATAGGCAGACGTCAACTGGTTAAAGGAAAGTCACAGTTTGCATATAAATTCAGCTCTACCAATCTACCACTCCTTTTACATTTGTCACTGTAGGTAACCACTCCCTATACATGTTCCACTACAAGCTCAGGCTGCATTGCCAAAGGTTAAGCTAATATTAGAATCAAAAGACATTAAAAGGCAAATAATTCATTTTTTGCTACTTTTGCTAATGTGCTTCTACATGTTGACGACAGCTATGTGTGACAGATATGTGAGACAAGAGATAAAGTCTTGTCTCTCAGACAAGTGTTTTATATAAATAAATAGGTGATTCTATAGGTAACTGTCAATGAAGGTGAGCACTTTTACTGTAAGGAACAGCCAGTCATAGTTGGAAATTGTATGTAGATGAAGTTCTTGTACAGGTCTTCCTGTCAGTTCATACACTGTGCTTCCACCGAGCAGAGATACAATGACGAGTCAGATACACCAGGGTGCTGGATGTGCAGTGAACAGGCGCCCTTCTCTGGGAATTCAACTGTGAATCTTCCTTCTAATCTGTACTGTTCTGAAGGAACATTTATGATGAGTTCTGGACCACCTCCTGGGTTCAATCTGTACCAACCTAACCCATAAAATGTAGATACTTGATATCTACAATAAAGAGTCACATTTTCTCCTTCTGTGATGGTGACAGTGCTGTTCTGGTAATTCACAGAATACTGGCAATTCACAGCTGCAAAACAAGAAATAAAGACTTAATATTCTCTTCTGTGTGCATGACTTACTAAACATTATAAATATTTCATAGTAATGTATAGCAGCATTTCTGTGAAAACCTTGGTGCTTTACAAACTGCATCGCCATTGGCTACTGAACTTATATTTCTTTTTTAGATTTCAAATTATTAGTTAACATAGTAGAGGATAAGGACAGTGAGCAATAATTATTAAATATACAGGAAAGAGGAATTATACTATATATTTTCTATTGTTAAAAAAAGGAAACCTATCAATGGAAAGTGTCCTTAACTTGACATTGTCCTCAAAAATCTGAATCAGTTATAGTTGTTATTTATGAAAATAAAAGAGACATGATTCTGGTGTTAAAGATGAGATTGGTCCGTTGAAAAAATAAACTTACAGGCAGTCCAGAAAATTTTCAGTAAAACCAAACTCCATAGAGGGTACATTATTCTGTGCATGTAAGATCCCCTGCAGCTGAATGTGATGTGTGTTCTACAAGACGAGATGGGAGCTAGTCATTCACCACAGGATGCAGGATGGTGTCACCTGACCTACATTGTCACCAGATCACATTTTTTAAGCCACTACAAGTGGCTGAAAATGACTGCCAGTTATCTTAACCCCTTGCCGTCCGCCCATTGTAAAATTACGGGCGGACAGCGGATGCTTCCCGGGGGGTGGACGTACAGTTACATGATTTACTTCCTGGTTGCGCGTGCCCCCTAGTGGGCGTATGCAAACTGGACCTCACCGGGAATCTAAACAGCCATTGCCAGCTGTTATATACAAGCGTTCGGCCTCTACAGTCGGCCGATTGCTTGTATGACCGTGCAATGCGGGGCCCCCCTCTGCTGCCACGCTCCCCCTCCCCATCACTGCCGGTTATCCCGGACTGTCCCTCCTGCGAGCCCGGGGACCAGTACAGTGACTGCCCATAGTGAGATGGAGGAGAGATCAGCATTTCTCCCACCGCTGAGCTGTCCTTCTTCTTTCTCAAAAGGCGGAAGCTATGTATATTACATCACTTCTGCCTTTAGCTGTAATTGCTGGTGAAGCAGATCTCTGATTCATCAGATTCTTTGGGGGTCTCTAGGTGACATTAGGGGTCTTAGAGACCCCTGATGTCTCCATAAAGAGGACCTGTCAGTGAATATTGGCTATCACATAGGGGGCTTTTTAGATTGAGATCTCCCTCTGACCGCAAGTGCTGAAGGAGAATGGAGCCGGCTTCCTTTCTAACCAGGAAGGCGGGCAGTGGGCTATGACCCGGATTCCTGATTGGCTAGGAAGTCAGATTCACTTGTTGCTAGGCAGCCTGGCTTCCTAACCAATCAGGATCTGGGTGGCACGTAATGACCTGCCTCCCAGCTTCCTGACTGGTCAAGAAGACAGGCTGCCTGGAAACAAGTGAATCCGGCTCTCTAGCCAATCAGGAAGCTGGGGGCCAAGTCATGACTTGCCGCCCGGCTTCCTGATTGGCTAGGAAGCCAGCTTCACTTATTAGTAAGCAACCTGGTTTCCTAATCAATCAGGAAGCCGGGAAGCATGTCAAAACTCGTGCCCTGGCTTCCTAAATGGTCAGGAAGCCACGGACCTAGCAACTTCCTGATTGGTCATGAAGCCAGGCAGCCTCAGCAAGTGAAGCCAGGTTTCTTTCACTAGAACATCAGCTTCACAGGCAATCAGGAAGCTGGGCGACAGGTCATGATCCGCTGCTCGACTTCCTGATCATTTGGCCACACGGCATTGGTACTTGGAATAGATGAGTACTGAAAAAAATATCGGTACTCCATACTGAAAAGCTGGTATCAGTGCATTCCTAATATTGGTCATGTGATCTCTGCTGAATAAAATAATCAGAAAATCTGACTTCTGATTCTTCCTATCTGAGACAATCCAGTGGAGCAATTTCTTTAGAAAAGCTGACTAGTGGCCAGTGACTGATTCAATCAAGCAACGTCATTAACATAAATGTGAATTAACATTTAATCATAATCTAAAGTGAACCAATCAAATTTGTTTTTAATAAATCGCTGCCTCAAAACAAGTACCAAATTTTCTCTATTTCCAGTATTACGCAAAAAGGTCTCTTCTGTGGTCCTCAGTGTTTTAGTTTAAATTTGTTACTAGCAGACAGTCAAGACAATCATCTGCAAAATTCCGTATCAATGTATCAAAATATCAATTCTTATCCACATTGTATTTCTTTGATGTAAATGTGAGCCCTTTTTAGTCCCTTTGCTAAAGTATGAATCCTTCTACTTTTTAGACCTAAGCTGCTACACTGATTACCTATTTGTATTCTGCTCAGGTCACCCAGTGGCAATGACTACTGTAGTTTGGAGATGAACAGAGACCCTTACGTCACAAGCAACTTACTGCAGTTGCAGTAGGCTGAAATCTGGTTTGGAACAACATTTTTTTGTCCAACAATGTATCCAAAAACAAAATGCATACACATGTAATCAGTTTTCCTTTACATTTCGAAGGGTTGAGCACTTTTGATCCAATCTCTAATAGTATTTATTTCAGTATGGTGCTAAGTCATCATTGCCATTGAAAGAAGTATCATGAGGTTCTTGCACAGGTCTTCCTATCATTGTGTCACACTGTGCATCATGCACAGCACAGAGATACAATGAGGAGTCAGATACACTGAGGTGCTGGATGTGCAGATAGCAGCTGTTATCACTGAAGTCAAGTGTAAGTCTTCCTTCTGTTCCTTTCTTTTTGCTGGCAGCATTGATGAGATGAACTGGACTGGTTCCTGGGTTCAACTTGTACCATCTTAACCCCTGAAAAGAACCACTAAGCTTAAAGGAACAATATAGAGTGGCATTTTCTCCTTCTGTAACGGTGATTGTGGCATTCTGGTAATCTACACTATCCTGGCAATTCACAACTGCAAAACAAGAAAATGCAACTTACATTTACAGTAAAAGTAAAATATAAAATTACAATACTACCCAGAGTAACATTGGAAGAATAAATATTCTGTGCAATACAAAGAAAATGTCCATCTACCAAACTCAAAAAGGAGTGTTCTTAAATGAAGAAGCTGGAACTATACTTATTGCAATGAAAGCTTCTGGAAAATAACTTTGTAATAAACTTACAGGAGGTCCAGAAAGATCCCAGCAACAGGAAACTCCATAGTGAATACATTGTTGTGTCTTCATACGCTCCTCAGTAGATTAATGTGTGTGATGTGTGCTTGTTATACCCCACCAGATGTAGAGTGTCACCTGACCTCACCACATCACATGACTTTACATGACACTGATAGGCAGCAGGGATAAAGTACATTCTGTGAAAGTAAAGAAAATACCAGCTGAACTGTTAGAAATACAGTGTCATTGTCACTTACTGCAATTTGACCTGAAATCTCAAACAATCCAATCTTCCTTCTAAGGTATCTTCTAAAAACTACATATCCCTCCACCTCCTCTGTAATGGAGATAAATAGAGTAGGATGTGTTTGTAGTCCAAATCAGGGCAGCAGTCTACGGTTACTTAACCCTCTGCACACTGCTATACATCTTACATATTTCTAGCAAACTTTTACATAAAACAGGGATTCTTGTTTCGCATATATTGCAATATATGTTCAAGGTGGCAACAAGTGTTCACTCTCTGGCCAGTCCCTACTCTACTTGCAAAATGCCAAATACTTACTTGCTTGTAGCATTCTTTAGGTAGAAGTAAACTCACCAGTAAAACTTCATCTCATCTGAAAATTAACACAAAAGAGTGTCCATTGATAGCTGTCAAGTCATTGAAATCAATCCTCTCTTTGTTGTCCCTTCTTTTTCTCCTAAGGCCTCATTCACACTTGAAATGGCCGGCACGTACAGCTCTGTGCTGCATGCATGGCCATATCGGGCAGCTCCTGGGAAGGACAGGTGCTGCGTGTGATTAGTACGCAGGCCCTGTCCTACTCTATGGGAGTAAGTGGCCATAAGCCGCACCACGCTCACCCCAAGTGCAGGTCAGTAACGTTGCGGGTATCCCTGTTTGGACGCAGACAGGATCCATCCGGTCAGCATACGAATACGGACACCTGCACGGACGTGCAGGGCGAGTGAGTGTAGGGCGACGTACGGCTGCTTACTCCCATAGAGAAGGGGGCAGCACCTGTCCTTCCCGGGAGCTGCCCGCAACACGCAGCAGGGAGCTGTACGTGCCAGCCTTTTGTCATATGAATGAGGCCTTATGGTGTCACCAGCTCATGCACACTATCTGCCGCCTCCCCAGCATCTGAGAAGTGCCACAATCATTTAGATCTCCATGACAGGATTGTATTCATGGGGGATCATATTGTTGCTCCCATCTACCCTGTGACATGCAAGGTTATACAATGTGGAGTTAGTGAGTGACGTCAGTGAAGGAAAAGAAAGTGGAAGTAAGTTACAGAATTACTCCAAAATGGCTTCAGTATTCAGTGGGGTGGTGCAGCCTGAGGTGTTGATCTGAGTAAGAAAAGTCATTTTTAGAATTGGGCATTGCAGAATGCTTTATGCAACTTAAAATCTGCAGTCTAAAGTTTTTATAGCAGTCACTAGTTGGGTCTACTTTCCCATTAAAGGGTAACTCCACTTTAAAAATATTAAAATAGCATATGTATTTGTTCCACTTTTTTTGTAATTTAATGTTATTAAAAATTCCCTTTCCATTTACAACTGTAGCTTCTGTAATGTTCTAAATATGTCTAAAAGAATTCAATGAAATATGGTGACCTGGAGGCATTCTGTATACAGTTGGTGTACAGAACACCCCCAGAAATGTCCCTTTCTGCTTCCGTGTTTGGCTGACTGATTTTCCCAGAAGTCTGCATTATAATAACTATATTATAACTTTTGGCATCCCTTGCAAAAGGAATTTCATTTTTGGTGAGCCACTCCCTAAGTGTTATTACTACTAAAGGGATGCAGACACTCCACCTTTTCCTATTACAAAAGAGTAATTCCACCAGCTGATTATAATGAACCCAGACCCTCCCATTTAGGAATCAGATTGGAAAGGACACGCTGCAACAAACAGCTTTTTTTATGCAGAAAAAAAACAGGCAGGAAACTGCACAAAAAGTTTGTTAAAATTCTTGCAAAGTGCAGTGATCACCCCGAGGGGATTGATGTTTTTTTTACCAAAACTGAAATTACTTTGAACCCTTTTGCTGTCAAGTTCTGCGATCCACTTTTGACCTCAGCTGGCCAGACCATATTTGCAAATGTTCACCTTTTTTTATTTTCAGCTGATTTTGAAAATAAAAATTTCATTTTTGGTGAGATGCTCCCTATGGGTTAATTCAACTGAAGGGATGCAGACACTCCACCTTTTCTTAATAGGAATTCCACCAGCTGATTATAATGAACCCAGATCCTCTCATTTAGGAATTAAGGTGCCCATAAACCTTACAACCATCGCAAGACTTTGGTCTTGCGATGGTTGTAAGGTCATTAAAAAAACATACGATCTGCACATCTTGGACAGGCAGATCGTACTTGCGATAATCGCAAGCCCGCCCCGCTGCCCCTCAGCGGGGCAGGCTTCCGATGACCGCAATGCTGAACGGGCAGTGTGCGCTTGGCATTTTTTTCTGCAAAACAGAAATAGGTAGGAAACTTCAATAAAGTTTGTTACATTTTTGCAAAGTACACTGATCACCCAGAGAGGACTGATTTGATTCCTTCCTTTTTGTTGTCAAGCCCTGCGATCCACTTTTGACCTCAGCTGGCCACACCATTTTTGCAATTTAATCCTTTTTTTTATTTTTAACTGCTGTTTTTAGAGTTTGTAAAAGGCCCCCCCAACCATACATTTTTTGAAAGCACAGGACCGGTAGTATAAAAAGATTGTGCTACTAGTTTTGTAGGTCCTGCGATAATTGCGCAAATGTTTATCAAATAATATTAAACCAATAAAAATACACAGTTAAATCGATAAAAGCACACTAAAATCAGTATCAGTGCACACACTTTTCCGGCTAGATATAGAAGATAAAACTGTATTAAGTTAATTAATTATAAATGTTTGTAATTTTTAAATTGTGCCTTTTTGAAGGAGTGCAAAACTGTAAATAAGCAACATATGCTAAAATCCATGTTGTGGTAATGCCTAACCTTTAGATTGTAAGCCCTCAGGGGCAGGGCCCTCCTTACCATCTTGTCTTGAATTGTATTGTAATTGCAATGTCTTCCTTATATTGTAAAGCGATGCGAAAACTGTTGGCGCTATATAAATCCTAAATAATAATAATAGTCTACAGTGCTGTTTGTGCGCTGTGTTGTGACAGCAATGAAGGTATACATTTAATCGCATCACAGAGTATCACAATGCACAGTAATGCAATACAACGCGTTGCCATGCACTGCTAAACAGTTGAATTAATGTTATTTGAAAAGAAAAAAAAGAGCACATCTGCATAACGTACACCACAATATGCTGCACACTGTTGCATGTGTATATTATGTGTGTGTATGTGGGGAAGGGATTGTGTTTTATTTGTGTTTTATTTTAATTTCATGAATTTACTTATTTTCTTAATTTTTTTTAATGTCTTATTTTTACTGTTGGGGGTGCTTTGGGAAAATATCAGAGGTCTAAACAGACCCCGGACACGTAGTCCTCAATCTCTTTCTGCAGCCCCAGCTCTGAATGAACAGGAACACTCAGTACAGGGGCTTCCTGCTCATTCATAAAATGAGGAGGCACAGTACTCTCCCCAGTTATAAATGGACAGAAGCCTCTGTACCGAGTGCTCCTCTCCATTCAGAAACCAGGAAGTGATGCATAGCAGGGCAGTGATGGCCTTCTAAAGCTTGAGGTTGGATTATACTGTAGCAGCAAGCAGAACCTGTGAAAAACAAGACTTTTTATATGAATAATTCAGGGCTATACAGTGTTATAAATAAATGTATTAGAAAACCTTTCTAGACATTTATTACATTAGTCATCTTCACAAACATCTATACGATTATATATTAATTAGGATTTGTATACATATCATCCTTTGTTTATAAAACACAAACTTATATAAAATGAGCAGAAGCAAACCCTTACAATAAGGCATCTTCTGTAAACGAATATATGAATAATATCACATACACTATAGACAAGTAAACTCTGGCTGATCAACTAAATACCTCAAAGTGTGAGAGGAGGGGCTTCCAAGAACTTTCTTTGTAAACCTTATACTATTACACATCCACATATACAAAAAAAAAGCTGCAGCACCACCTTGTGTTATCATACAGAAAATAAAAGTGATAACCTTTCTTGTATGTTGTTGTTACTGAGATATACACAGGATCAGGATCAGGCTGAATTTTTGTAAAAGAAAAAGCAAAAGAAAAAATTAACAGGGTTATTCATTAAGCTGCTGAAGGCAGCCGAGTGAATAACCGAGCCGAAGTGTACAGAGCTCAACGACGTTTGGGTATTCACTCCGGCTCAGTACAGCTGATTTCAGCCGAAGTGCAGAAGGACAAGTGAGCTGAAGTGCAGGTGAAAGCTCCGGCAGCTCACTTGCTGCCGTTCGGCCCCTATGTGAGTGAATAGCCGCAGTGAGTGAATAGCCAAATGCCGCTCGCTCGGCTATTCTGCTTGGTACCTCCCTGGTACCGAGCAGAATAGCAAATAAGTGACAAGAGTTTAAAAAAAAAGAGTTAAAAATATTTTTAAAATGTAAATAAATTGGATAATGAAAAAAATAAATAAAGATATTTTAAAGAAGAAAAAAAACAATTGGGTGGAGCTAGCAGCGATAGCTAGCTCCACCCAACTGTTTCCTATTGGCTGGCACCTGCTAGAGTCTTCAATGAATAACAACAATGAATAACACAGCCGGCTCCACCCAGTTGTTATTGTTTAATGACAGAAGAGATGTATACTTACACTCGTCCAGCTTGGATTTTTTACCCAGCAGGGCCACAGGGATGCTGTAAAATACTGAAGTAGCTGGTGCTACTACACTGCTTTATTGCCATCTTCAGGGTCCTGTACTGCCGCTGTGTTGAGCGGAGCGACTTACCCCTCTGCTATAAAACACAGACAATTGCTCACTCGGCACAGTGGCCATTCACCAAACACCTAATATTTTTATCAATGGTTACTAACAGTGCTATTCACAGAAGAGTGAAAAGTTTTTAGAAGGGAGAAGTAAACAATCTAGAATAAAATAGCTGAACAGAAAATGTGAGTTGAGTTGGTGAATTTTTCTAATTCAGCTATGTTCTCCTAGATTGTTCACTTCTCCTGCTTTCTCCAAACTCTTCACCCTTTTGTGAATAACCCTGTAATTTGGAGGATGGGAAGTGCTGTAACATCATAGCCCCTTGTCCAGTCAGAGAATGCCTAGTATTAACTGACAGAAAAACTAGACATTTGCTGAATGACAGCTATGCTGAGTGAGCAACCCTCTGTGATTTCTCAGAAGGACTAATATACTTTCATTTTATAGAGAACATTCTGCTCCAGGATCCTTCTAGTACGGTTTACACGATGAACAGGATAGGTATTGGTCATGTGATTTCTGCTGAATACAATAATCAGAAAATCTGACTTTTTCAGAAAAGCTGACTTTTGAACACTCTGTTTTAAATTCAGTCAAGCAAGGTCATTAACATAAATGTGAGTTCACATTTAATCCAAAGCTCTACAGTGAACCAATCAGATAGAAACAGGTACCTAATTTTCTCCTTTTCCAGTATTGAGCAGAAAGGTCCCTTCTGTGGGCCTCTGTGGTTTAGTTTCAATTTGTTACTGGACAATCATCTGTAAAATTCCATATCAATGTATCAAAATATCAATTTTTATCCACTTTGTATTTCTTTGATGTAAATGTGAGCCCCTTTAGTCCCTTTGCTAAACTATGAATCCTTGTACTTTTTAGACCTAAGCTGCTACACTGATCACCTATTTGTATTCTGCTCAGGTCACCCAGTGCCAATGACTACTGTAGTTTAGAGATGAACAGATATACTGATGTCACAAGCAACCTACTGCAGGTACAGTAGGCTGAAATCTGATTTGAAACAAAGGTGTTTTTGTCCAATAATGTATCCAAAAAATGAAATGCATACACAGGTAGTCAGCTTTTCTTAATTTTATGTTACTAAGAGGGTTATTCACAAAGCTGCCAAAGGCAGCCGAGTGAATAACTGACCCAAAGTGAAGTGAGCCGAACCCTGTTCGGCTATTCCCTTCAGGCTTGTACGGCTGATTTCAACCTTACAGCAGCTGAAATCAGCCATACATCGGCTTACTTCAGCTGGCTTCGGGTCAGCCGAACATGCTCAGCATGTTTGGCCAAGCCGAAGTGCAGAAGGAGTTCGACTCAGCCGATCCAACATCTGGATCGGCTGAGCCAAATCTCCAGAAGAGTACTCGCTGACGTTCGGTCTATTCTCATAGGGAGCGTACGGCAGTGAGTGAATAGCCGAATGCCACCGAGCGGCATTCGGCTCGGCTATTCTGCTTGGTACCTCCGTGGTACTGAGCAGAATAGAAAAATAGTGAAAAAAGTAAAAAAAAGTAAATTGTTACAAAATTATCAATTTTAAAAAATAAAGATTTCCAAAAAAAAAGAAAAATGAATGAAAAAAGAAAAAAAAATGCAAAAAAGAAAAACAATTGGGCAGAGCTAGCAGTAACAGCTAGCTCCGCACAACTGTTTCCTATTGGCTAGGACCTGCTAGAGTCCTCTAGCAGGTCCCGGCCAATGAATAACAACTGGGCAGAGCCGCCGTGAGATCACTGCCGCCTCTGCCAAGTTGTCATTGTTTAATGAAACCTGGGGATGCTGATCTGTCATTGCAACTGGCCAGAGCCAGTTGCAATGTTGTGAGGCTTTTGGCCGGCCCTTCGAAGCTACGGCTGATCCTTCGGCTAGCTTTGTGAATAACCCTCTAAATGTTGGGTTTTGTCAAGAGTTTTCCTTTACATTTCTAAGGGTTAAGCACTTCTCTTATAGTATTTATTTCAGTATGGTGCCAAGTCATCATTGCCATTGAAAGAAGTACCATGAGGTTCTTGCACAGGTCTTCCTATCATTGTGTCACACTGTGCAGGATACACAGCACAGAGATACAATGAAGAGTCAGATACACTGAGGTGCTGGATGTGCAGATAGCAGCTGTTATCACTGAAGTCAAGTGTAAGTCTTCCTTCTGTTTCTTTCTTTTTGCTGGCAGCATTGATGCGATGAACTGGACTGGTTCCTGGGTTCAACTTGTACCATCTTAACCCCTGAAAAGCAACACTAAGCTTAAAGGAACAATATAGAGTGGCATTTTCTCCTTCTGTAACGGTGATTGTGGCATTCTGGTAATCTACAATATCCTGGCAATTCACAACTGCAAAACAAGAAAATGCAACTTACATTTACAGTAAAAGTAAAATATAAAATGACAATACTACCCAGAGTAACATTGGAAGAATAAATATTCTGTGCAATACAAAGAAAATGTCCATTCACCAAACTCAAAAAAGGAGTGTTCTTATATGAAGCACCTGGAACTACGTTTATTGCAATGAAAGCTTCTGGAAAATAACTTTGTGATAAACTTACAGGAGGTCCAGAAAGATCCCAGTAACAGGAAACTCCATAGTGAATACATTGTTGTGTCTTCATTAAACGTACGCTTCTCAGTAGATGAATGTGTGTGATGTGTTCTTGTTATACCCCACCAGAAGTAGAGTGTCACCTGACCTCACCACATCACATGACTGTCACTTTACCACTGATATGCAGCACGGATAATTTACTAAAGGAGGAGAATGTTCATTTACCCCGTGACGTTCTGTGTACATGGAATACATAATTATGTGCAAGAGAGTTTTGTAAACCAATTCCCTTGCACATCATTGGATGAATAAAGTGAGCAGAGGATCGCAGGACTGAGTAAACATTTTTCCTTTTAGTCATTAGGGGTGATCATCACAAACATTCAGCCAACTGCCAATCAAACTGGCCATATTTGGCAAGTATATTTTGTGAAAGTAAAGAAAATACCTGCTGAACTTGTTAGAAATACAGTGACCTTGTCACTTACTGCAAGATATCTTCTAAAAACTACATATCCCTCCACCTCTTCTGTAATGGAGATAAATGGAGGAGGATGTTTTTGTAGTTCAAATCAGGGCAGCAGTCCATGGTGATTTTGCTGCTTTGAAAGCTCTTAATTAACCCTCTACACACCGCTGTACATCCTTACATATTTCTTGTTTCGCATATATTGCAATATATGTTTAAGCTGGTCAGTGATCCCTCTCTGGCCAGTCCCTACTCTACTGTGCAAAATGCCAAATACGTACTTATAGCACACTTCTAGGCAGAAGTAAACTCACCAATAAAACTTCATCTCAACTGAAAATTAACACAAAACAGTGTCCATCGATAGCTGTCAAGTCATTGAAAACAATCCCCTCTTTGTTTTCCCTTCTTTATTCTCCTTATGGTGTCACCAGCTCATGCACACTATCTGCCTCCTCCCCAACATCTGAGAAGTGCCATAATCATTTAGATCTCCATTCCAGGATTGTATTCATGTGGGATCATATTGTTGATCCCATCTACCCTGTGATTTGAAAGGTTATACCATGTGGAGTTAGTGAGTGACGTCAGTGGAGGAAAACAATGCAGAAATAAGTTCCAGAATTACTCCAAAATGGCTCTGGCTCCAGTATCCAGTGGGGTGGTGCAGCCTGAGGTGTTGATCTGAGTAAGGAAAGTTTTTTTATAGAATTAAAATCTGCAGTCTAAAGTTTTTGTAGCAGTCACTAGTTGGGTTTACTTCCCCTTTAAAGGGTAACTCCACTTTAAAAATATAAAAATTGGAAAAAATCCTTTAAAAATTCATATAGCATATATAATTGTACATTTAAATTGCACATTGTGTAATTTAATGGCATTAAAAATTATCTTTCCATTTAAAACTGTAACTTCTGTAATGTTTTAAATTTGTCTAAAAAAATTCAATGCAATATGGTGACCTGGAGGCATTCTGTATACAGTTGGTGTACCCCCAGAAATGCAACTTTCTGCCTCCATGATTGGCTGATTTATTTTCCCAGAAGTTTGTACAAAGATAGAAGTATAGAGAGTTATTCACAAAGCTGCCGAAGGCAGCCGAGTGAATAACCGAGCCGAAGTGAAGTGAATAACCGAGCCGAAGTGAACGCTGTTCGGCTATTCACTTCTGGCTCATACGGCTGATTTCAGCCGTACATCGGCTAAAATCAGCCGTACATCGGCTGCCTTCATTCAGCCGAACATGCTCAGTTTGTTCGGCTAACCCGAAGTGCAGAAGGACTTCGACTCAGCTGATCCAACATCTGGATCGGCTGAGGCGAAGCCCCGGCAGCTCACTCACTGCCGTTCGCCCCTATTCTGATAGGGGCTGAACGGCAGTGAGTGAATAGCTGAATGCCGCTGAGTGACATTCAGCGTGGCTATTCTGCTCGGTACCTCCATGGTTCCATGCAAAGAATGTGAAAAAGAAATTGCAAAATGATTTAGAAAATTATGAAAAAACTGGAAGATTTAGAAAAATTAAAATATTTGAAAGAAAAGAACAATAAATAAAAAAAAAACAATTGGGCAGAGCTAGCAGTGACAGCTAGCTCCGTCTAACTGTTTCCTATTGGCCGGCACCTGCCAGAGTCTTCTAGCAGGTCCCTGCCCAATGAATAACATTTGGGCGGAGCTCCGCCCAGTTGTTATTGTTTAATGACAGATCAGCGTCCCCAGGTTGTTTGGGGACGCTGATCTGTCATTACAAGTTGGCGGAACCAGCTGTGAGAGCACAGCTCTCTCTGCCCAGCTGTCATTTAAGGGGAGAACGGCCAGACTTCGGCAGGCCGTTCGCCCCGCTTCGGCTGTCACTTCGGCTCAGTCGAGCATATATACCTTCGGCTCGGTTGAGCCATTCGGCTGCTGTACAGGCTATTGTGAATAGCCCATACAGCAGCCCTTCGGTTCGACTGAACCAAAGTGCTCCAGCGGCCGAAGAGAGCCGAAGGATCATCCGAAGCTATGGCTTTATCCTTAGGCTAAATAGTGAATAATCCACATAATTTTTGGCATCCCTTGCAATAGGCATTTCATTTTTGGTGATATTTTCTAAGGGTTAATTACTTCTACAGGGATGCAGACACCCCACTTTTACCTATTACAACACAGGAATCCCACCAGCTGATTAAATTGAACCCAGACCCTTCCATTCAGGAATTAGTTTGAAAAGGACATGCTGCAACAAGCAGAAACAGGTAGGAAAATGCAACAAAGTTTATTAAAATTCTTGCAAAGTAGACTGATTGATTATTTTTTTCAACAAAAGTGAAACTATTTTTTAATGGATAAATAGTGTCAATAAGCAGCAGACAGAAAAAGTTAGAGGAGAACTACAGATTCAGTTCTTATCGCTGACATGAACTGAGAAGATAAATGGAGGAGTGTGACCACATGTTGACACTGACATTTCTTAATTAACCTTCTGCACACTGCTATGCTGCCCTATAGGAATTAGAAGGGGTAAATATGAACAATCTAATTTAAACAAAATGTAGGTGAAGTTGCGGGTAGACATGTAACCCCCCCCCCCCCCCAAAAAAAACTAGTTTTTATTTCTTTTGTTTTTGGGATTTCAGATCCGAAATTTGATTTGTTCATTATTTAGATTTCCCATCCGTCCAAATCTTCATTTCAGAACAAAGTGACATGATCTTGCCTGTAATAAAACCCCCAAGAGCCAAAAAAAATCATGGGATTGGCTAGAGAACAGTCACATGTTTTTTGAACAAATTTTTGTTAAATGAGCATTTGAGATTTGTTCACATTCGGACGCAGTAGAGTACAGAAGTTTGGATGCATACAATTTTAATGAAATTTTCACAAATATTAATTCAGAACTAAACAAAATTTACATGTCTAGCAATTAATACCCTGAAAGACTCTGGGGCATGCAGAAGCAGTCAGTAAAATTGCCTGATATCGTGCGTTGCATTGCAGTTGAAAAAAGTAGAGCAATGCAACACTTGGTATTGCTGAGTATTACTTTTTTCACTGCAATGCAACACTCGGTATTGTGGTATCCCGCATTGCTCTGCATTGCAGCACGTGGTGGCTGGGAGGTGTGTTTGGGTGCCATTCAAATGAATGGCAACGCAACACATCTTACACACGGTAACACACTTTAGGTGTGTTGTGTGATAGCGCGCATTAATCACAGGGTATCATGCAACTAAGTCTAATCTTAGGTGTTTACGGGCCCCTAGTGATACAGGAGCTGCTGACAGCTGGACCTAGCAATAGCAAGCAGGGAAATTCTAGGGATTATAAAAAGAAAAATGTCCCAAACCTGGATACTTTAAACTGAAAAGGCATAGTGACAGTTTATGTTCAGTCAAAAACAGCTGAGGCAGCTAAAGTTACAAGTAAATCTCAACCTTTCCTGTAAAACTTGATCTATGACCTGCCCCAATTCCAACCAACTTCTTTATTTGTTAGGAAGGTGGTCTATAACATCAAAAGACCAATAGCTTTAAAGACAAAAACCTCAGCTCCACTTTTCTATGAAAGGTCAAGATTTGCTAGACTTTTGCTGCCTATATCTCTAGGTCTACCAATCATTTGTTCATGTGGTTTTCACTAAAAGAAACCTATGCTTATGTACTTTTTAATCAGATGTTCTGTTTGAATTACCCAGGTTTCTGACAAATTCTACTGGGTGTATACAAAACATTGACGGTTCACAGAATTTTTGAAAGGGAGGAGCATGTACCTTAAGAAATATTTGTGACAAGTTCAAAGGGTACTTCTACCATCTGAAGGCAACTCATAATAATAATTTACACTTCATCCAAGAATAAGTCATTTTTTCTGATATTTTCTAGGATATCACTTATGCTGTTACACAGTCATAAAGCTAGGACACAACCCATAGCCACAGTTAATATTCATATTAATGTGAAATGAGAATTTATATACTTTATTTTCCTTAAGCCCTTCGCTCATTGGTATTGTATAGCTTATTATTATACTGACATTGTGTGGTCCTTTTGGTTATTGCACTTGTTTTTCTGAGTTCCCTCCCATCTATGATGTATTTCCCCTTTCTTGTTCAAGCACTAGTCGAGTGTCATGGTTGCTTATAACAAGATCAAATGTACATGCTAGCTTGAAACATTATCATCCTTGACCTTCAAATGCCATCTATTCATTCATCTGCTGTATCCTGTTGTCTGCTGTACGGAATAAAGCATTTCGTAGATTTAAAAAGTATTCGGTGAGTTCAGCTATCTGATAAGGATTGTCTGCAGTGATTATATCTGCTTATACATAGAGGTCTCAGCAAGGGATGAATCACTAATACAATAATCGGAGTCAGAATATCACTGTTTGGAGATTTTTTTTACACAATTGGGAGTACTGGCAATAATAGGGGACAGCTGAGAAATCCTTGTATGTGTAATAGCAAACTTAACTTTTGTAGTTATCACTTTACCTTCAACCTGGAAAGCTAATTTAAGGATATATGTGCTCATAACTAACTAGTTGGCAACAGTTGAAATACACCCATTATACTATGGCTCCCAACTGTCCATCATTTGGAGCCAAATCCCTCTATCCCTCTTTCCTCTACGGTTGTCCCTCTTTTTGGCCTTATGTGTAGACTTCTTAAAAATGTATTATGTAACTAAAAACGTGTCTTACTGCATTGAATTGTATTGTGATTGTAATGTCTTCCTAATATTGTAAAGCGCTGCGCAAACTGTTGCTCTATATAAATCCTGTATAATAATAATAATAATAATAATAATTAAACCTTTTATCAAACTTTTAATTTATTCAATTTGCTATTTTGAATAGCCAAAATAAAGGAAAAGAAGAGACGAAAAAGCAGTTTTTGATTAAACTAGTCATTATTTTGTGCATTAATGCTCATGGTCTGCATTTCACATGGTGTGGTGACGGCATGTCCTTTTCCTAGATACTATGTGTCCCTCTTTCTCATCTCAAAAAGTTGGGAGGTATGGTTATACTATATAGTAAAAGTTTGAGGAGCATTTTCCATCATATTATTTTTTTAATGTACATGAGCCTCTCTCTCTCTGCTTGATGACTATGAGTTGTTTGGTGTTTTCTCATGTATTATTGTTTTTCTAGGGGAAAACACTTGAAAGAAAGTGCGTTTTTAATGTTGGCGTGGCAATATGCAGAATAAGTTAACCAGTTCTATGTTCTCTGAACATCACAAAGCTGTTCTCAAATGTCCCCAACACAGCTGTACTCCACTTGCTATAAGTTTTATCACAAACAGGCAAATTAATCAATATAAATCAGAGTAAACATTTCTGCAAAGAATGTTTTTAATAGTCTGTGCTGCCATCTAGTGCTAAATGACATTCTGCCAAACGAGTACTCAAATCCATTTATAACAGGATATGCCAAGCAGCTTTGTTGAATTAGTTTTTATATTTTGAATCCCCCTCTTTAATTGGCAGAGTAGTTTTCATTTAGTGTCTCATAACTATGGTAGAATTGCATAAATAGCAGGAAATTATATACCCAAAACTCACATATAGGGAAGTATCAAAATTTTCTTAGCCTTACCCCTTTATAATGGAGTATATATCCAGCAATTCACAACTTTCAAAGATGGGAAAGAGGGAAAAAATGTTAGTACCAAAATGTTTGCTTATGATTTCATAAAACGTAATGCATACAAATTGCTTTATTTATGGCCTAAGTTAGAAATAAAAATATATGACCAGTGTCCACAACCATCCTTGCTATTCTTTCTGTATACCGGTGTTTGAAAATATGTAACACAATCTACATGGTGGACCTCTTTTTAAGAAACACTATAAACACAATCGGCAGTACGTGAGGTTGTTATATCTTTAATTAGATCAGCATTACCTAACCTTTTTGCCCTAGTGGAGCCTTAAAAAAACATTTCCAGTGTCAGGGAACCCCTTATAAAATAATTTATCTACAGTTCATGGTACATAATCACAATGTTGTACAAATAATAATAATAATAATAATACAAACAAGAAGGAATGAGGTGTGCGTAAGTTATTTTACAAGAGGGATAATTTTTTATAACAAAATTGTAAATGTATACAAATTATAAATGACAATTAAACAAATGATAATTGGCAGGAAATAAATGCAAACAGATCTCTTTTAATTTCTAGTTCAGTAGAGAATTAAAAAATAGTGCAGCAGCATATAAAAGATGGACAGAGGGATCTGAGTCCATCTCTCAAACGTTTTGCATCCCAGTACCCACTTGACGAAGCTTTTATTAAGAAGTGGGACGTTACTGCACTTGATTTAGCAATGTCCCATCTTAATAGAGCACAGACTATTTCCTGCAGAGGATGAGCTAGAATTTAAGGATCCCATAGGTAATAGTTTGGATTCCTTCTCCAAATCTTTGTTTTCTCTAGCAGGCACTGCTTTGCAACCTGCCGTGGCCAGGATGGTACTTTGTCAAACATAAGGGCAATGGACTAAACTAATGGCAAAGGATTCTTCTTTACTCCACACTAATCCTTCCAGATCATGGTCCTGCCATTTGGCCCGACTTTTAACGCTGCATATTTAGCAAGGTTCTATCTCCTGTGCTTGCCCTGTTATGCCCACAGTGCATACCCATTGTGGGAGTAGCAATGGATGTTCTGGTGGTCCCGTAAGATCAGTGCAACCTAATCTATGCTTTTTCTCCCCTGAAACTGCTTCCTAGACTGCTCCACAAGATCAAGATGGAGAGCATTCTGGTGATACTCTTAGAAAATTGGCCCAGGCAGATGTGGTACTCTGACCAGATCAAACTCCTGATAGATGCTTTATGGGATCTTCCAATCCATCTAGATCATCCATCCCCAGGATCGATTTACCATCCTGCTTCGTGTTCACTGGCTTTAACTGCATGGCTGTTGAAGCCAAGGTATTGAGGCATGAGCCTCTCCAATTCAGTAATCCCCACACTGTTAAACAGAAGTCCATTTTCCGTACGGTCTACCATCACACTTGGAATAGTTTGCTTGGTGCAAGGAAATACATTTTCTTCTGAGGAAATACTTTGTAGAACGAATCCTCGCCTTTTTGCAATTCGGTCTAGAGTCAACAGTTGGCCATAAGCATCAGGGGTCAAATGTCAAGTCTTGCACTCTTTCTTTGATTAAGACCTCTATACAGGCTGTTTCTCATGTTTCCCCTTGTGCATACACCAGGGGAATCTATGTGATTTGAATTAGGTTCTCTCTATGCCTCATGAACAGCCTTTTAAACCTAGGTTACAAGGTTGCTTGCCTTGACAAAATCACCTTTGCAAGGCGTATCTGAACTGGTGGCTGTAAAGAATCCTTGCTGCTCCAGCACAAGGACAAGGTAATGCTACAACACAGAGTCTCTTTCCTTCTTTAGGTGGTTTCTTTCTTTTACATCTACCAGGACTTTGTACTTCAGTCCCTTTGTCCAGTCCCAATACATCAGAAGAAGATTTCCCTTTATTATCTGGATGTAGTTTGAGCTGTGCATGTTTACCTCACAGCCACTGCTCCATTAGAGTCTGACTCCTTTTTTTCATCCCTAAGAGTCCCTGTCAAGGGAAACCAGCTTTGTTTTCCACCATTTCTATGTGGCTTAGGCAGATAATGGGGACGAATTGATGAGTCTAATTAATTGCTCAATTAATCTCTTGCGAACAGCTGTTTGTGTCCAGGTGATCGCAGCATGTACGATTACATATGAACTGACATGAACGGCTGTGTGTGCTGTCAGTTCTCATTGCTTTGTACAGCAATTCTCACCCATAGCTGTTTGCATGATTCTCATGGAACAGTTTGTGAAACTCATACAATCAGCCTATTCGCAAGTTTCAATGGGGCCTTATAGAATGATGTAAAAGAAACCTGTTAACCACTGTTAACATCCCCACATCCTCTTCGGGATTGGATGTGGGGAAGATGCCCTGCAAGGGGAGGAGGCCTTGCTGCTCCTTCTTGTAAGGTACTCCACAAAGCTGAAGGAGATGTGACTTTTTATGATATAGGAAGGGGGTAAGGGTGTACAGATCCCTTTCCTGGCCACCTAGGCTAAATGCCTGGATAAGGGTCCGGTTAGAATTTTACTGGGAATCCCACAATTTTTATTTTCTTTCTGGTTTTTCTGTGTACTTACCGTTTAAATCCCCAACTTTCAGGTGGACTGTGTCTTAAAAATTCACTGATTTGTTTGCTCCCTGGCCACTGCAGGTATTAGACACTTCTGGGTGTGTCGAAAACCTGCTGCCCAGCCGCACGCTGTGGTTCTTCCTTCCACTTCATCAGTCCTGTGATGACAATGAGCTGATGAGAGGAACCACATCATGTGGAGGGAAAAGAAAGTATTCACAAATCCAGGAGTGTTGAATATGTGCAGAAGCCAGGGAGCAGCAAAGCAGCACAATTTCAACACACACCAATGAAAAGGTACAGAAAGTAGAATTGTTCTTCTTTTACAGTGTGGGCTGTTTTCTTTGAAGCCTTTGGTGACAGGATCATTTTACGGGTTTGTTGCAGAGCGTGAGCATTGCACAATAGATATGTTAGTGTTACACTGTAATGTAACAGTGGGCACATGCTGGACTGCATGCATCACATGTACAGTCTGTGCAGTGCCAGGTATTTTTCACGTTTCATTAATCTATCACTGCCTGACCACTATTTTTACTCAGACTTCCCCACTGGAATACTATGGGCACGGGGCATCTCTGCGTGCGCAAGGCCTCGGGCATAATTACTGTATATCTCCCCTTACTGGCTGAGCAAACCTCTGAGGGACAACTGGCCTGGACTGACCGGTATACTCCTGTGATCATCACACACGAATCCCTCAGGTCTCACACCAGCAGTTCAGCCCATGCAAGCTCGTTCTCAGGAGAAGTCCTCAACTTAATTTTAGAAGGATCAGTCCACACATAGGGCCTTTTCAATGCCTTACTTTAATTAAATCTTATACAATATCTTATATGCTTCAGTCATCCACATTCAGGTGACAGCACAATCCTTACTAGAACACATAACAGTCATCAACGAGAGATGAGTGTCGTCGTGGTGAAGCCCTAAACAATGGTGGGGTTGCCCAGAGTCCTGCATCCTTGCATAGCCATGCGAGTAGACCCTTACAATAGTCCTGCACCTGGCTTACCCCCTAGGGCAGCGGTCTCAAAGTACCGGCCCGTGGACCAACTCCGGCCCGCGAGCTGGTAGTAAGTGGCCTGCAGCCAGCTGACAAGTCTAGCACACGTCCACAGACCTCGTGCCCGACTTGCGGGAGCAGCTCCACGGTCTGCATCTCCGACGGATGCAGACCGCAGAGCTGCTCCTGTCAGCTCCGGCCGGAGCTCTGTCAGTTCTGAGCTCCGGCCGAATGATGGATCATTAGTAAGGTCTAGTGCAGACCGTACTAATGATCACCGCTAGATCACCAGGGCATGACGAGATGATGTGCCTCCTCCCTGCACGGATGAAAGCAGGTGAGGAGCTGCATGTAAACGTCTGCATACCGTATGTTATTGTATGTGATATGATTACATGCAGTTACAAAAACAATCACTATCTCTGGATACACAATTGTGTAACCAGGGATAGTGACAGATTCCTAACTACATGTAATCCTTTCACATATGATTACATGCGGTGTGCAGGCGTTTACATGCAGCAGCTGTCACCCGATCATTAATTTGAATGGGTGACAGTTGCCGCTTGTAACATGTGCATACATTAACACTGGTACCGTATATAGTAGCGGCCCACACGGGACTAAAAACTGTGTCCAGTGGCCCCCGACTAAATTGAGTTTGAGACCCCTGCCCTAAGGGGAAGCTGACAGAAATACTCTGCTTCTGCATCTTGGTGTGCCTGATTCTTCACCTTCCCAAGGATCAGTCTCTCCACACACTCTTCTCCTTCTAGGCAGCTCAGCTCAATGCCAGAACTTTATTTATATCCCTCAGCCCTGTACCATAAAGCTCTTCTGCTAGAAGGCAGAGCTAACATTTAACTCCGACAGTGACTCCTAGGGGTTGATTTACTAACCTTATAAACACACCACGAACATGTATACACCTCTGTAGTGTGTTCCCTCCCCGCATGATCTATGGGGGGAATCTAAACACCTTTGTAGTGTGTACACACCCAGCAGGTGTGTTGTGCAAAGCCCTGCATGAATTTGCAAGGTGATGTTGTGTAAATTAGCTCTATGTTGTGTTGCTTGAGTTGATGAATGCAGGAATGTAAATGCATGAGCTAACCATTTTTGTCTAAACTGTGAAGCAGCATTATATATGCATCATGTGCATGATTTTTCCATATATGGCATTAGTGGAAATATGCTTTTAGAGACTTTTTGGTTGATAAATACGTTTTGCTGTGTAAAAATCACACGCACCTAGTGCGTGCGTGTGTTTAGGTTAGTAAATCACCCCCCTAGAGTCACCCACACTTTACTCTCACCTATAGTGACATCTAAAAGGCGGAAAAGGAAACTACACTGCACTTTTTTATATTGTATATAAGTACCAGTACCAGTGCAGATACTTGCCATTTTCATGAGAACTATCAGGGTTGCAGCGATTGCAGCTGGGACCTGGCTCTGGCGCTCCACCACTGTCCTGAAATCATTAGTCTGTATTGTTTTAGAAAACTATCACATGACAATAAACAAAAATTTATTAAAACAGAGATGTACAAATCCCAGGGGCTCCGTGCGCTCCTTACAAATGACAGCTGCTTCCTAACTTTTGAATTTTTCTCTAGTCTAGTCTTGAAGCCTAACTATTATTATTGTAAACCAAATGCAGAACCCTGACTAATGCCTAATTTGAGGTTATTTCATTTGGAAGCACAGTAATTTCACATTTATTTATCATGCATACACATCTGAAAAGAAAAGAAATGTATTTAAAAAGTATGTAATTCTGTAGAAAACAGCCTATGAAGATTAACTATTTTACTGTGGACAGTTGTAGACATTGTTCATGGTGGTTATTGTATGTAGATGAAGTTCTTGCACAGGTCTTCCTGTCAGTTCATACACTGTGCTTCCACCGAGCAGAGATACAATGACGAGTCAGATAGACCAGGGTGCTGGATGTGCAGTGAACAGCTGCCCTTCTCTGGGAATACAGCAGTGAATCTTCCTTCGGATTTGTATTGTTCTGATGGAACATTTATGATGAGTTCTGGACCACCTCCTGGGTTCATTCTGTACCAATTCAACCCATAAAAACCAGACACTTTATATTTACAATAAAGAGTCACATTTTCTCCTTCTGTAATGGTGACAGTGCTGTTCTGGTAGTTCACAGAATCCTGGCAATTCACAGCTGCAAACAAGAAATGAAGACTTTGTATTTACAGTTCCACACATTGCATCATTACTGCCTACTAAATTTACATGTTATTCGTTTCTGATTTTAAATGCAGCTATCAGAGATTGTAAAACATCCAAAAATTAAAATGCATGTGGTGAATATTGTATAATAGGAACTTATTAAGGGAAGCTCTCCTAAACTTCCCACTGCCATTAAATTGTATCTAAACCCAAAAGCAACACAATTATATATTTAAGCTTACCAGTCCTTAGATGTGGTGGCGTCATTATATTTTTTTTCCAGGCTTTTTTTCCTTTATTTTCATCTAGTGATCTGGCTAATAAGTCTGTTATTTTTTCACTTCTTTAAAAGAACAAACTGTCCAGCAAAAGTGGCAGATAGATGGTTGAGGTGAATTATTTAACACTGACAAGGGTGTTTACAGTGGTCAGCTTTTAGATATATACTTAAAACCTTTATCCCAAAATAACTAAAAAAAAAAAACTGTTTGCTTTACCTGCTTAAAAATGTTGGAGTTCAAATGTAATTTGTTAGTCAAGTCCATCTAAATATTATGTGCATCTAACACTAATCTCTCCACAGGGTGACAAGGCTGCTGTCCAAGGGTGGCTCTGTTGCCCTAAGACAAGAAGTGTTTTACTGGCCAGATCACCAGGTGAAAATAAAAAAATAATAAAGCTTAAAAAGAAAACTAGTGCAGCCACCACATCTAAGGACTGGTAAGCTGCAAAATATTACATTTTGTTTTTGGGTTTAGATAGGCTTTAAGGTTCAAAAACAGTTGTATGGGTTAAATATAAAACATTTAGGCAGCTATCATGATTAATGATGAGGCTGTTTCTGTGAAAACTGAACTTACAGGTGGTCCAGAGAATTGTCAATAAAACCAAACTCCATTGAGGGTTCATTATTGTACCTCTTCTGCATGTAAGATATCCAGCAGATGAATGTGATGTGTGCTGTACAAGATGAGAGTGGAGCTAGTCATTCACCACAGGATGCAGGATGTTGTCACCTGATCTATATTGTCACGTGGTCACATGACTGCAACCCTCGTATCTCAAGGTGCATTTTGTCTAGATAATAATTTTGTACTGTGTTAGACTTGAAGACAGACACATATGACACTGCAGATATGCTGATATTTATTGAGTTCAAGTTTTTAGGACTGTCTAGTACTTCATACCAGCAATGGTGACATACTGATAAAGAAAAAGAATTTTCCTTATAGAATGCAAATAAAATATGTTCAAATGAGCTTCTCTGAATATAGAGAAGACGTTTGATACGGTGGAGTGGTCATACCTGTGGGCAGTGTTGAATAATCTATTAGTGGTCTCCGGTCAGTTGGTTGGAGGAGAGAATGGAGCTATAGGCGGAGGATCTGCTTCTGTTCCTTCATGACCCTGAACCTTTGCTACAGGGAGCTTTTGTGGTACTTACTGAATTTTCTACTGTGTCGGACCTGTGAGGGTTATTCACAAAGCTGCAAAAGGCAGCCGAGTGAATAACCCAGCCGATATATCAGGCCACATGCCCTTGGCACTAGGAGGGTGCTTTTCCAGGGTTGTCCCTGGAAAAACACCTTGTCCCCGTGCCGATGGGGACAAGGGCCTCTTCCCAAGCCCTGGGGCATTGGTTGTGGAGGTGCGGGCAGGGGAGCTTATTCACATCGAGGTAACCCTTTGATACCCAGATGCAGCCCCCCCCCCTTGTGAATGAGTAAGGGGCACTTGTACCCCTACCCATTCACTAAAGGGTTAAAATAAATGTTAAATAGGGAGGTCCCCGGTGTTTGTCAGGTTGTGGTGGCGGGGATTTTTTCTTTTGTCGAGTCAGCGACCGTCGTCCATCGTGATTGACGTGGATCTGCATCGCTGGAGGATGTGATTGATGTGTGGATTACATCAATGGACTCTCTTTTTTTTGGAATATAGGACCTGTCAAAAACGGTGTTTTTGAGATGGGGCGGATCTGGGTGTCCCTTTATGAAAGGGGCACTCAGATTCAGACAAGTCCCCCTACCCGCAGACCCCAACCACCGGGGAAAGGTTGTGGGGAAGAGGACCTCCTCCTCATTGACATGGGGACTAGGTGTTTTTCTAGGGGGTCCCCCCCTGCAAAGCACTCTCATCATGTTAAGAGCATGTGGCCTGGTATGGTGCAGGAGGAGGGCGCCCACGCTTATCCCCCCCCTTTACTTCTTTCCTTCTCTGCCAAACCTTTTTTTTTAACTGTTTCTGTGGACGGTCAAAAGTTAAAAAGGGAGAAAATAAACATTTAATGTAACTTTTCTGCAACAAACATTCTTAATTATCATTTAACTTATCTGAAATAAACTAAAATTCAGATTCGTCCAAATCCAAGTAACAATGAATCAACTTTGTTGCCGCTTACATGTTTCGTACTTGTGAGAAAATCTGTGCTTGTTGGTCCTCAGGCATCATTGCTGTAGGAGGAAACCATGGGAAGTTCTTGTATAGGTCTTCCTATCATTGTGTCACACTGTGCAGCATGCACAGCACAGAGATACAATGAAGAGTCAGATACACTGAGGTGCTGGATGTGCAGATAGCAGTTCTTACTCCGGAGGTCAAGTGTAAATCTTCCTTCTGTTCTTTCCCCTATGCTGACAGCATTGATAATATGAACTGGACTGGATCCTGGGTTCACCTTGTACCATCTTAATCCATTAAAAGTACCCACTTTAAAATCACAATATAGAGTCACAGTTTCTCCTTCTGTGATGGTTATGGTTTCATTCTGGAAGTCTACAGAATCCTGGCAATTCACAACTGCAAAACAAGAACTTACAACTTACATTTATAGTAAAATACATTTAAAGGGAACTATTATGTGCAATAAATCAACTTGAAAACTTTCAAAGAAGGTTCTCATGTGAAGCATTTGGGAACTACACATATTATATTGAAAAAGAACATAATTTACAGTA
Source organism: Nanorana parkeri (assembly GCF_000935625.1). Classification (NCBI taxonomy): domain Eukaryota; kingdom Metazoa; phylum Chordata; class Amphibia; order Anura; family Dicroglossidae; genus Nanorana; species Nanorana parkeri. The sequence continues at coordinate 463,173 of NW_017306593.1, forward strand.
AAATAAAAAGTAAATAAACATGTCAGCACTGGAAAAGGAAGTATTCTGTGTAATACAGAAAAACAGAAATATTTCCAAGGACAAACATTTCCATGTAGCTATTATCATTAGAAGACTGTTTTTATATGAAGCAATCGTAAAATATGTTTACTCAAAGTCTTTTAGTGCTGTGATAAATAAACTTACAGTATACCCAGAAAGTCCCCAGTAACAGGAAACTCCATAGTGAATGCATTGTTGTATCTTCAATAACTGTATGCGCCTCAGTAGATGAATGTGTGTGATGTGTACTTGTTATACCCCACCAGATGTAGAGTGTCACCTGACCTCACCACATCACATGATCACAAACCTACTATATCAAGCTGGAGCTTGCCTCTCAACTATACTGATATACAGTATATTAGGGCTCATTTAATAAAAAAGTGTATCATTCTGGGGCTATGCTTGCACCATATTCAATAAACAGCATCTGTTTAGAGCCTGTCAAACTTCCAATCTATGAACATTTCTGCCGCACAGATAAATTCCTCATGCAGTGCACTGGTTTTTTTTTTACAGTGGTGCGGCTCTTTTCACTTTATGTGACAGAAGTGCTAATACAGCACAATGTTGGCATGATAATTGCAAGAGCTGAAAGGTACTCTGTGACTGAAATCTCTGCCATTCTGTCGTAAATGTTAGAAGTGCTCTTGATCACTTCCTAAATTAGAGCAAAGAAAATAAAAAAACTATAAAGTTACATTTGTACATAAAGATAGCAATTAGTATTACTTGGAAGCAAAATGGGACAAATATATCCAAAGAGCTCCTGAGACTGCAGCTTGTCTGTCAGTCTGTGCACAATCTCTTCCTAGACATGACAGTGATCCTGTAAAGTCTGTTGCAGGCATTAGTAGCTACATTGGGAGAACTCCTAAAGAGGTTCAATGTCAACAGCCCTGCAGATACATTTGTTTCCTTTTCATGTCTCTGAAGAGATGAACACAGACTGACAGCGGACAACAATCTAACTACAGTGTCAGCAGGCCAATGGATACATTTGTTAGACTTGGATAAGATTGTGCACAGGAGACTTGGATAAGATTGTGCACAGGAGACTTGGATAAGATTGTGCACTTGCATAGGATTATGCTGCAGTCTCTTTTGATTAAGCTTCTGTTTGCCAGAGATTCATGAATGCAGTAAACACTACAATAGTAACTTAGTCACAATATGCACCTGAATTGATGATTGTGACTATTTAAATTGATATTAAACCCTCATGTTTTTTAAGACATTTTCCACAGGACAGCCATTTGTACTTGTGTAGTTTTTTTCTTTATTTTTTTTTAATACTGCCTATTTCATTAAATGTTTCAAAGGATGTACCGTGGCCCCCTCCCCTCCTGTTTACGGGTGTCTCCTTTGCCTAGAACGTTGCAAAGGAGACACCTATGCTTGTGCGCTCCCGGCCTGGCATTGACACACACAGCACTCAACAAGCCACGTCCCTTTTCCCTCCTCCACCCTCCTCTCAGTATCTTGACAAGTAGGTGCAGCAAACTATCGCTGCCCTGGCTTCAGTGGCCTCGGGATCCCTCCCTCAACCCAAAATTTCAGGGACAGATTGTCTAGGAGCCGTAGGCAGTGGATGTGTGTTATAGGAAAATGTTTGGGGAGGGGGGGGGGGGGGGGGGTGTTTTTC
>NW_017306593.1:464892-509264 GCF_000935625.1 Nanorana parkeri
TGGTGTGGGTGGGGGGGGGGGGGCATTTTTTACCTTGATGCAGAAAATGCATTAGGGAAAATAAAAATAAACAGCCTTTAGTACTACTTTAAATAATGCAGAGGATGCAACAAGATATTCTGCATTTAGTTCAAGAATATGAAAAGTGATGCCCAGTAAGACCAATTATGTCTGTCGTAGTATGTGACACATACCTCAGGTGTGACACTGCTTGAAACTGAGGATCCAAGTGAAATCTGTCTCAACTCTTTGTTGCAGAGTGTAACCATGGCACAATAGAGATGTTAGTGTTATACTGTAATGTAACAGTGCGTGTATGATGAACTGCATGCTCATCACATGTACAGTCTGTGCGGTGCCAGGTATTTCTCTCATGTTCCATTAATCCAGCACTGACTGGCTGCTTCTATTCTTTCTCAGACTCCCTGGCATACTATGGGCACGGGGCATCTCTGAGTACTCAAGGCCTCAGGCATAATCATTGCATATCTCGCCTTACTGGCTGAGCAAACCTCTGAGGGACAACTGGCTTGGCCTGATCAGTATACTTCAGTGATCATCAAACATGCATTCCTCGGGTCTCACAGCAGCAGTTCAGCCCGCGCAAGCTCGTTCTCAAGAGAAGCCCTCATTTTGAGGTTAGGAGAAGGATTAGTCCACACATAGAGCATTTTTAATGCCTTACTTGAAGTTAATCATGTACAATATCTTACATGCTTCAGTCATTTTCATTCAGCTGAAGGTACAATCATTATAAGAACACACAACAGTGCCCACCAAGAGATGATAGTCATCAAGGTGAGGCCATGAACCATGGTGGAGTTGCCCAGAGTACTGCATCCTCATATAGGCATGTGAGTAGTACCTACAAAAGTCTTGCTCCTGTCCCCCTTGCTTACCCCATAAGGCAGCAGTTCTCAACCTGTGGGTCGCGCCCCCGTCGGAGGTCGAATGATGATTTGCCAGGGGTCGCCCAGGAGTCTCCCGCTATTAGATAGCGGCTCCCGGCCGCCCGGGAGAGAAACACTTTCTCCCGGAAAGGTTTACTCTGCTCGATTGAGCAGAGTAAACATTTCCCTGCTATCATTTTTTTTTTCTGACATCGGGAGCCGATGTCAGAAAAGGTGCCATGGAGAACTTCAGGGGGACCTGAAGTTCTCCATCAGGTCATCTTCTAGTGATTGACATCAGCAGAGGGCGGGTGCAATAGCTAGTTTCCTATTGACTATTGCCAAGTGAAATAGCCAATAGAAATCTAGCTATGCATTCCTATGGTGTTTTTTTTTTTTTTTTATTCTAACGGCGTACGCCAGTGGTTCTCAACCTGTGGGTCGCTGTGTGATTTCTGCTGTACTAGGTGAGAGTCCTCCTCAGCCCTCTCCTAGCGCAGCAGTGTCAGTTCTCCCGCCACGCCGCCAGATGTCCCTGCAACAGCCGCGTCATCCCTAACTTTTACCGTTGGGGGTCACCACAACTTGGCAAATGTTACCAAGGGGTCCCGGCCCTAGAACCACTGCCCTAAGGGGAAGCTGACAGAAATATTCTGCTTCTTCCCATGGACCAGTCTCTCCACACACTCTTCTCCTCCTTTATTTATCGACCGAAATCAAGGCAGAATAATAACAATAAAAATTGTTATTTTTTTTTTTTATTCTAACGGCGTACGCCAGTGGTTCTCAACCTGTGGGTCGCACGATAGAGAACTGGCTACGGCAACGGGTCTAAAGGGTGTCTGTAAATGGCACCTTTTCAGACTGGGCTAGTGTAATAGGGCAACCAAACTAATTAGGGGTATGGAGGACCAAAGGCTACTAAATGTAAACATGTTCACATTGGAGGTGAGGAGATTAAGGGGGGATATGATCTCCATGTACAAAATGTTCAATGGTGACAGCAACATTAGCGATAAACTGTTTAAAATTAACTCCATTACAAAAACTAGAGGCCATAACCTAAAATTGGTGGAAAAAAAATTCCAGCACAAGGGGCGAAGGGGGTTCTTTACAGTTAGAGCAGGTAGGGTCTGGAACTCACTGCCGCAGGCAGTGATTTCAGCAAACAATGTGGAACTATTCAAGAAACTTTTGGACGATTTTTTAAGGGACCGTAATATACAGGGGTACAATTACTCCTAAGAATGAGATCCTATAGGTTGGACTTGATGGACTAATGTCTTCAACCTCAATACTATGTAACTATGTAACTATTTATATCCCTCAACCCTGTACCATAAAGCTCTTCCGACAGTGACTCCTATAGTCACACACACTTTACTCTTACCTATAGCGACATCTAGTGAGCGATTAGGGAAACTACACTCTTTTACTCCTACCCCACCAACTTACAATGCTAAGATTATAGGGGTTATTCACTAAGCTGCCAAAGGCAGCCGAATGAATAACCGAACCAAAGGGAAGTGAGACAAAACCTGTTCAGACATTCACTACAGACCTATACAGCTATTTTTAGCCGTACATCAGCTGCATTAGGCTCACCTCACCTCTCTTTGGTTCGCCGAACTGCCTCAGCACGTTCGGCCGAACCGAAAGGAAGAATCTGTTCATCTCAGCCAATGCAGCATCTGGATTAGCTGAGGTGAACGTTCGGCAGTTCATTCCCTGCTGTTCAACCCTATTTCTCAAAGAGGCCGAACAGCAGAGAGTGAATTGAGGTAGCGAGGTAGAGGTAGCGAACAGAATGAAAACTATCATGTAAAGAAAAAAAAACAACGTGGGATCCCCTCCAAATTTATACCAGACCCTTTAGGTCCAGCAGGAATGTTAGGGGGGACTCCCGATGTAAAAAAAACAATGTGTGGGGTTCCCCAGAAAAGTCATGCCAGGCCCTTTAGGTCTGGTAGAGGTTTTAAGAAGGACCCCAACGCCCATAAAAAGGAAAAAGGAAAGTGTGGTCCCCCCTAAATTCCAAACCAGACCCTTAATCCGACCACTGGCTGGCAGGGCAGGAAAGGGGGGGGAGAGGGATTGCCCCCGCCCCGTACCACATGCCGATGAGGACAAGGGCGATTGTTGTGGGGGTCTGCAGGTAGGGGCACTCATCTGCATCTGGGTACCCCCTTTCATAAGGGGCACCCAGATTTTGCCCCCCCACTTTTGAATGAGTAAGGGGTAGTTGTTACCTCATTCACCAAAGAGTTAAGAAAAAAGTAAATAAACACACAACACTTTGAAAAAATCCTTTAATTGAACAAAAAACAAAACACAGTTTTTGACAATTCTTTTATTATAAAAAAAGTCTAAAAGCAGAGCTCAAAATTTCAAGTCCTGAGCTACTAGCCAGGCCTTAAAAGTTACTCGCCACAAATTGCCCACCTAACCCCTACCCTGCCCCAGCCTTAAATCCGCCAGGTCGGTGTGACACACAGTACAGAAGTCAGCAGTGCATAGGTCAGTAATGTAAGGCACAGTGCAGAGGTCAGTAATGTAACGCACAGTGCAGAGGTCAGTAATGTAATGCACAGCGCAGAGGTCAGTAGTGTGACGCACAGGGCACAGGTCAGTAGTGTGATGCACAGGGCAGAGGTCAGTGTGACCCACAGGGCAGTGGTCAGAGTGACGCACACCGCAGAGGTCAGAGTGACGCACACAGCAGAGGTCAGAGTAACGCACAGCGCAGAGGTCAGAGTAACGCACAGCGCAGGGGTCAGTGACACACAGTGCATAGGTCAGTAATGTAACGCACAGCGCAGAGGTCAGTAATGTAACTCACAGCGCAGAGGTCAGTAATGTAACACACAGCGCAGAGGTCAGTAATGTAACGCACATCACAGAGGTCAGAGGGATGCACAGCACAGAGGTCAGAGTGATGCACAGTGCAGAGGTCAGAGTGACGCGCAGAGGTCAAAGTGACGCACAGATGTCAGAGTGAGGCACAACGCAGAGGTCAGTGTGACACACAGCGCAGAGGTCAGTGTGACGCACAGCGCAGAGGTCAGTGTGACGCACAGTGCAGAGGTCAGTGTGACGCACAGTGCAGGGTCAGTGTGACGCACAGTGTGAGGAAGAAAGAAAAGGGACTTACAGTGCAGTTAGCTGATGGTATTCAGGTGCCTCTTCTCTCTCCTGGTGGTGGGGGGGGGCGGTACAGAGATCCTCCATGTATCCTCTTTTCCCCCTGCTGCATAACTTTCTGGCCGGATGTCTCACTGTCTCTGCAATCTTCCTCCCAGCCTGGCAGCTGAGGTGGGTGGAGGAAGCTGCAGAAGACAGCGAAACTGAATGTCATCGAGGTGTGCCGCCAGTGTTCGATCGAAAGTTCAACTTATCGAGTTCTCCGACCACCTGACTGATCGAACACCAGTGGGACCAGAGATTGGATACTACTGCCGCGGCGATCGTTCGCTTCTGCAGCGGCAAAGGAGAAGAGAGAACAGAAGCGAGAAATCGCTGCGGCGCTAGTGTCTCATCTCTGGTCCCGCCGGCGGCACACCTCGATGACATTCCACTTGCCCCCACGCAATTTTCACTCTCCAATTGCGAGGGGGCAAGTGGAAATTTTGAGGCCTGCAATTTAATCCAGCCTCAGTCACGTCATCCAGCGATATAAACCTGCATCAATCACGATGAATGATGCCCGCCGACTTGCAGAAAACAAAAAAGTCCAGCTGCCCAACGACCAGACCACTTGCGCCAATGTCACACGGGAAAATGACAGGTCCAGCCTGAATGTAAACAAATGGGCGGAGCGAGTCTTGACATCACGACTAACTCCACCCATTTGTTTTAACATGGCATGCTAGCTCACTGATCTGAAATAGCATGTAAACAAATGGGCGGGACTTTTTTTATTTCATTGAGTCGGCAGGCGTCGTTCATCGCAATTGACGCTGGATCACATCACTGGATGACATAATTGATGCTGGATTACATCATTGGATGATTTTTTTGTTTTTATAATAAAGTAATTGTCAAAACTGTGTTTTGTTTTTTGTTCAATTAAAGGATTTATTCAAGGTGTTGTCTGTTTATTTACTTTTCCCTTAAAGGAGAACTATGGGGTTAAGGCTTTTCCCCATAGTTCTTCTTAGGGTAACGGGAGGACACAAACTAGCGTCCTCCCGTAACCCAAAGCTCAGTATACCGCGAGCTGTAGCTGGCGGTATACTGAGACACCGCAGTATACCGCAAGCTGCTACTCGCAGTATACTGAGACGCCGCAGCTGAAGCGGATCCGGACAATTGTGCCGGGATCCACCCAGCTGCGTGACTGACAGCTGGCTCTGCCTATCTAGAGGCAGAGCCAGCTGTACCCGCCCCCTCCCCCGTCCGTTCCGCCAGTCAGCGCGGGCGGATCGGAACGGGGAGGGGGGAATCCAGTCCCCCCCTGTCACGGCAGAGAGCCGTGACAGGATCGAGAGGTGAGTGAACGCTGGTATATGTTCGCTCACCTCCCGATCTACTGAGCCGACCTGTGACAGTCTCATTGTCACAGGTCGGCTAGAACTATGAGGTGAGTGAAAAGCACTCACCTCATAGTTCTCCTTTAACTCTTTGGTGAATGAGTAGGGGTAACAACTACCCCTTACTCATTCATAAGGGGGTGGGTGGCATCTGGGTGCCCCCTTTATGAAACAGGCTACCCCGATGCACATGAGCCCCTTTGCCCGCAGACCCCACAACCACCGGGCCAGGGTTGTGGGGAATAGCCTCTTGTCCTCATCGGCATGGGGACAAGGTGCTTTTCCAGGGGGTCCCTGGAAGCACCCTCCCAATGCAGAGGGCATGTGGCCTGGTATGGTGCAGGAAGGGGGTGCTCACTCGTCACTCGCCCTCAAGGCCAGAGCTCGGATTAACGGTCGAGTTTGGAATTTTAGGGGTCCCCACTTTTTTGGGGAGAGGGCGTTGGGGTCCCCCTTATAATTCCTACCAGACCTAAAGGGTCTGGTATGAATTTGTAGGGGAATCCCAGGCTTTTTTTTTCTTACATCAGAGGTCCCCACTAACATTCCAACCAGACGTAAAGGGTCTAATTTGGAAACGCTTTTTTTTAATCTATTTTTTACAAACTTGAAGGGGGTTCGCTTTGGCGGACTGTACTTCCTGCCCTTTGGCTGTGCCGAGTTGAAGCATTTGCATTCTACACGGCTGTGTGCTTCAGCTGCTGTAAGGCCTATTGTGACTAGCATGTACAGCAGCCCTTCGGTTTAGCTAAACCAAAGGATTCCTGCAGCCGAAGCGAGCCGAAGGATTAGATTAAATCTTTTGGCTGTTTAGTGAATAACCCTCCATATTTTAATAACATTAATAAAAACAACAACTAATATTATTACTATGCAGCAAATGAAGAACCATGACTAGTGCCTAATTTGAGGTTATTACATCTGGAAGCACAGTAGAGTTTCACATTTATTTATCATTCATACATATCTGCAAAGAAAATAAATGTTTTATTTAAAAGTATGTCATTCTGTAGAAAACAGTCTATGAAGATGAACTATTTTACTGTATATAAACAGTGTTCATAGGTGGTTATTGTATGTAGATGAAGTTCTTGCACAGGTCTTCCTGTTAGTTCATACACTGTGCTCTCACTGAGCAAAGATACAATGAAGAGTCAGATACACCGGGTTGCTGGATGTGCAGTAAACAGACGTCCTTGTTCTGGAATTCAGCAGCGACTCTTCCTTTTGATATATGCTGTTGCGAAGCAGCATATATGATGAGTTCTGGACCACCTCCTGGGTTCAGTCTGTACCAACTTAACCCATAAAAATTAGATACTTGATATCTACAATAAAGAGTCACATTTTCTCCTTCTGTGATGGTGACAGTGCTGTTCTGGTAATTCACAGAATCCTGGCAATTCACAGCTGCAAACAAGAAATGAAGACTTTGTATTTACAGTTCCATACATTGCATCATTACCGCCTGCATAACTTGCATTTGATTTGTTTCTGATTTTAAATACGTTTAGCATAACTTTTGAATCACCCAAAAATTAGATGTATGTGCCAAACATTGTATAACAAGAACATTAAGGGAAAGTCTCCTAAACTTGCCACTGCCCTTAAGGTGTATCTAAACCCAAAAGCAAAAAAATGAATATAGTTCAGCTTACCAGTCCGTAGATGTGGTGGCCGCAATGTTTTTACCTTTTTTTTTTATGCCTTTTTTTCCTTCATTTTTATCTGGTGATCTGGCCAGTGTATCTGTTATTTCTCAATTTCCATTAACAGACTACGCTGTCCAGCAAAAGTAGCAGATAGAGGGTTGAGACAAACCGTTTAACACTGACAAGGGTGCCTACAAGGGTCAGCTTTTAAAAATATATTTTAAAACTTTATCCCAAAATGGCAAAAAACATGTTGCTATAACTGCTTAAAAAGCATCTAAATTTTATAGTGGATCTAACACTGCCCTCTTCAGAGGGTGACAATGCTGCTGTCCAAGGGTGGCTCCATTGCTTCTCCCCTAAGGCAGGAAGTGTGTTACTGGTTAGATCACCAGGTGAAAATAAAGGAAAGTTAAAGAATAAAAAAAAGAACACTAATGCAGCCACAAATGGATTGGTAAGCTGCAAAATATGACATGTTTGTTTTGTTTTGGGGTTTAGATAGGCTCTAAAGTTTAAAAACAGTTGTATGGGTTATTAACAATAAAACATTTAGGCAGCTATCATGAATAAAGACGAGGCTGGTTCTATGAAAACGGAACTTACAGGTGGTCCAGAAAATTTTCAGTAAAACCAAACTCCATAGAGGGTTCATTATTGTATCTCTTCTGCATGTACGATCTTCAGCTGATGAATGTGATGTGTGCTGTACAAGATGAGAGTAGAGCTAGTCATTCACCACACGATGCAGGATGGTGTCACCTGACCTACATTGTCACCAGGTCACATGAATGCAATCCTAGCTCAACTCATATCTCAAGGTGCATGTGGTCTAAATAATTACTTTGTTCTGTGTTAGACTTGAAGAGAGACACTTATGACAATCTGCAGCAGTGGCGGACCAAAGAAACGAAAGGCCCTGGATGCTGAACCAGTTTTTCTAAAACAAAACAGACTAATGATTTTAGGACAGTGGTGGAGTGCCAGGGACCAGTCACAGATGCAACTGCTGCAAGTAGTGGTAGTTCTGCCACTGATTCCAAGTTGCAGAGGGACTACAATTCTCAGCAATACATTATACAACAATGCAGAATACCACCAGCTATAGAGGACTACAAGAATACCCTTAGCTATAAAGTACTTGCTACATACTCTGTTGCTGCCACTCTGCTCTGGGGTGCTGGCCTGATGTCTTAGGCGGAGGGTCTCAGGAGGGGGGCGGAGGGTCTCAGATTTTATCAATGTAAACAGACTGAAAAGTGTTTCTTAATGACAGTGTAGCTTTAAATGTGAGTTCCAGCACACTCAAACCCGTGCTGCTATATGTATTACATTTGCTGTATTCTGCTCAGATCACACAACAGCAAAGGCTGATTTGCAGATGCACAGAAATCCTTTTCTCACATCAGGATTTTGGAGTTACAGTAGGTCAAATTCAAATTTAGGATTTTAGTCTTTTTGTCTAACAGGGATGCACCGATACCGTTTTTCGGCATCAAGTATGAGTACCGATATTTTTTTTTCGATACTCGCTGATACCGAATACTGCTACCAGAAGTCCCATTAAGGAAGTCAGGAGGTGTGTAATGACTCGCTGCTTAACTTCCTGATTAGCTGGGAAGCCGGGTAGCGTGTAATTACTCGCCACCCGGCTTACTGATTAGCCGGGAAGCCGTCTCCATGCTACCTCGTCACCAAGTGACAAGAAAGCATAGAGTCGGCTTTTTGGCCAATCAGGAAGCCGGGGCGGGTAATGACTTGCTTCCCAGTTTCTTAATTGGCCAGCTTCCCCAGCAATCAGGAAACTGGGCAGCGAGTCATTACACGCCGTCGGGCTTCCTGATTGGCCGGGAAGCTGGCTTCATGCTCCCTCATCACCAAGTGACGTGGGAGCATGGAGCCGTCTTCCCGGCTAATCAGGAAGCCAGGGGGCGAGTCATTACCCGCCTCCCAGTTTACTGATTTGCCGCGAAGCCAGCTCCATGCTCAATGAGAGGGCATTGAGCCAGCTTTCGGGCCAATCAGGAAGCCGGGCAGTGTGTAATGATGCCGGAAGTTTGGGATAGGCATCGGGATCATTTGGGCGAGTACAAGTACTCACCCAAATACTCTGTATCAGCACCGATACCCATACCAGTATGGGTATCGGTGCATCCCTATTAACAGTGCACTAAAAAATCAAATGCTGACACAGGGGAGTCGTTTTTTGGGGGGGCTGAATGTTGTGTTGTGCCTGGAGTTCTCCCTCCAGATTCTAAGAATTAGGTACTTTTGAGAAAATCTGTGCTCGTATTCCCCGGTCTTCAGTCATCATTGCTGTAAGAGGAAACCATGGTAAGTTCTTGTACAGGTCTTCCTATCATTGTGTCACACTGTGCAGGATGCACAGCACAGAGATACAATGAGGAGTCAGATACACTGAGGTGCTGGAAGGTTCAGATAGCAGTTCTTACTCCGGAGGTCAAGTGTGAATCTTCCTTCTGTTCTTTCCCCTATGCTGACAGCATTGATAATATGAACTGGACTGGATCCTGGGTTCGCCTTGTACCATCTTAATCCTTGCAAAGTTCCACTCACTTTAAAACTACAATATAGAGTCACAGTTTCTCCTTCTGCCATGGTTATGGTTTCATTCTGGAAGTCTACAGAATCCTGGCAATTCACAACTGCAAAACAAGAACTTACAACTTACATTTACAGTAAAATACATTTAAAGGGAACTATTGTGCAATAAATTAACTTGAAAACTTTTGAAGAAGATCCTCATGTGAAACATTTGGGAACTATGCTTATTATAATGAACGCTTCTGAAAAAAAGAACACAATTTACAGTAAAAGAAAAATGTAAATAAACATGTCAGCACTAGAAAAGGAATTATTCTGTGCAATACAGAAAAACAAGAATATTTCCAAGGAAAAATGTTTCCATGTAGCTATTATCAATGGAGGACTGTTTTTATATGAAGCAATCGGAAAATATGTTTACTGAAATTAAGTCTTTTGGAATATAATACTGTGATAAATAAACTTACAGTATACCCAGAAGGTCCCCAGTAACAGGAAACTCCATAGTGAATGCATTGTTATGTCTTCATTAAACGTACGCTCCTCAGTAGATGAATGTGTGTGATGTGTGCTTGTTATACCCCACCAGATGTAGAGTGTCACCTGACCTCACCACATCACATGATCACAAACCTACTATATCAAGCAGGAGCTTTCCTCTCAACTACTGATATGTATTAGGGCTGATTTACTAAAGGAGCTAGGGGAGTGATGACTTAGCCCACTAAAGTTCTGTTTACTTTGAATTACCAACCACACAGGGAGATGTAAAAAAAAAAGAAAAAAAAAAAAAGGAATTTCTCTTGCACATGACTGGGTGATTGAAGTAAACAGTAAAAGACCTGCAAAGTATTGCACATTCTAGTAGAGCTCCTGAGCAATTGACCTTCACTTCCTCAAGTCAGCTGAGTGCCTCAGGGCTATTCAGCTGTCATCCCGATGCTTCCAGCAAGCTCGTGACAATTTAGACACAGTTTACAGATCAGCACGATTTGGAGACAATTTTCCTTATGAAGGCATTTAAGAATGAAACATAAACTCAGATAATAAATCTGCCACTATATGCACTAGAAATCAGGTATACAATATTTTAAAAGACACTGATGATGTGACAACAAGGACAAATTCCTCCCAGTGTGTTTAAGGAGTGCTGGCTATTTCTTTTTTAGGTTTTTATTTCTGTCTGTGACCGCATTGGAAAAAGCTTGTGAAGTGAGTTAAGACACAAAAGCAATTGTGTATATACAGTAAAAAAGGAAAAATTAGTTAAACAAGAAGTCAGCTAAGTCACAAAAGGTATAAAGGAATTATTAAGGGTTAATTAGTGTTTACTAGAGCTAAGTAAGAATAATAATAATTTATATTTAACCACTTCATCTCTCACTCCTGTGCAACCCCCATAGGCCTGAGCAATTTTTAAATTTCTGCTATGGACCTATTGATGGCCATTACAAAGTAATACATACTGCTTTTTAGAACTAACAAGGGTTTCTGTTGGTGAAATTGTTTTATAAACATTATAATAAAAAAATATATATTTTTTGAAGCCAATCCATACATTAAAAATATAACAAAACAAACTTTTTCTACTTTATTTAAAAATAGTTTGAGAAAATGAATGTAACTATATTTTAAATGGATAAAGCTTACTCTTACTTAAATTATGATTCTGGTACATTGCAAAGTTATTTGCATATGAAATAAAAGCTATCTTTTCAATTTAGCATTTCTATTTCATGCAACACTAAGAAAAAACATTAGCAAAGAGAAAAAAAAAAGAAACACGTTTAAATAATATACAAAATGATTATTATTATTAGAAAATAGTAATAAACAAAAAATAGCAGAAAAAAAATAGCTAAAGGGAAAAGAAGGAGTGGCTGGGACTGATTAGGGGTGAACTAAGGGGTTAATAAGAGGTTAAATAATAATACATTTTATAATTTTATTTTAAAAATAATTTGTAAAACAAAGATCACCCCTTTGATCTGCTGATGAATGGATCCGATTAATTGTAAAGTAACAATAATGTTACTTTGTATCTCTCTATTATGCTTCTGAGCAGTGTTTCTTAACACTGTTTAGGAGGTCCATTTTTTGACAACAGTGGCTGTAGTAGATGATGTATAGCACAGCAACTCCCAGCTGGCAAATGCATGGAAGGGGGGCAGCAGTGGGAAAGGTCAGGGCATGCTACCTGTGCTAATCATCCTGAGACATGTATTATACTTAAAGTAACTTCTTCTTAAAGGAGAACTATGGGGTTAACACTTTTCCCCATAGTTCTCTTTAGGGTAACGGGAGGACACAAACTAGCGTCCTCCCGTCACCCTAGGCTCAGTATACCGCGAGCTGCTGCTCGCGGCATACTGAGACGCTGCAGCTGAAGTGTATCCTGACAATTATACCGGGATCAGCCCAGCTGCGTGACTGACAGCTGGCTCTGCCTATCTAGAGGCAGAGCCAGCTGTACCTGCCCCCTCCCCCGTCCGTTCCGCCAGTCAGCGCTGGCGGATCGGAGCGGGGAGGGGGGAATCCAGCCCCTCCTATGTCACGGCAGAGAGCCGTGACAGGATCGAGAGGTGAGCGAACGCCGGTATATGTTCGCTCACCTCCCGATCTACTGAGGCGACCTGTGACAGTCTCATTGTCACAGGTCGGCTAGAACTATGAGGTGAGTGAAAAGCACTCACCTCATAGTTCTCCTTTAAGCAAGAAGTTAATGCCCTCCCAAAATGGGCATAAAAAATGCTTTCAGCAATAATATGAATTAATTTTCGAAACCATTCTTTATACTTCTAATGGACTGTGTTGCCATCTAGTGGTAAATTACAATCTGCTGCATGAATCATTCTAAAATCACTCAGGTGCACAGGTACAAGTAAGCCTAGCTGCCTACTTGAATGTGTAATGCAACGTTTCACATAATCTGTAACTCCTCAGATTTGCTCCATCATTTAGCAGTATTTGCTCTCCTCTTTTGCCGATGGAAATGGGAAAAATATAGGGAAACTGGTTTGGATTTATTTGTTTGGTTAACCCCTTGCTGTCCGGGGCATTTTCTTACTATTTGCGCACACATGATCAAATATAAAGTTTTGGCTAGAAAACAGCTTCAGACCCCCAAATAGTGATATATGTTCTGAAAGCAGAGGCCCTGTAGAATACAAAAATGCTAGTTGCAATTTTTTACGCCGCACGGTTTTTGCGCAAATGTTTATCAAACCAGTATTTTTAGGAAAAAATAAACAACATTAAAATTTAGTGCACTGAAACATAATATAATACCCAATTGTTTGGTAAATTATGAAACACTGGGTCACTCCGGGTAAAGAGATACCAAACATGTATCTATTTAACATATGTGTACATCTTCACCAGGCCGTAGAAGCGATCTGGCGACAGCTGAGTCGCCAGAATCGCTTCTATTGTAAAGCCGACAATCGGCTTTACAAGTTTAAACAGAGTCTAAGCAAAAGCTGCCGAAAGTCTGTTTAAACAGCCCGATGCTAGTGACGTACGCTGTACGTCGTTAGTCGTGAATGGGTTAAAAACATGAATTCCCAAAGCACTAGGGGTTAGACAAAGACATAGGACAACAGACGTTGCCTGCTTTGAGGCATGGCGTGTCTGACTGAAACTTCAAAAGAGTCCCTTCCCTTTTACTTGTAACCATGGAGAGATAGAAGAAAACATGTTAAAACAAGCCTAAAACTCCATCTGCCAGTATATATACTGTATATATTGTGAGATTTAGCTTCCAATGGTAGCACATTAAGGACGGAGTCTACTCGCTTACCACGTCTTTTTAAGGGCTTCTTTGCCCACTTTTATTATTTCAAACATCAAAGTCCACACAGGTGCTTCCCTCGCAGGGGTCTATAAACACAGTACAGCAAAATAATGTTTTTCCAAGTCTCACCTACTTCAGGTTATCACAAAAAAAACCTCTTCCAAACAGGCTGCATCCCACAGACTTGCCACACAGGCTGGTTCCAGGATGGAGTCCTCCTGACCCCTGGACAGACACCTCCCTTGTCTTCCAGCTGGAACCTTGAACCTGACCCAGCATCCTCCTCATAAGGGCAGTGCACAGGTGTACCATTATTTGGTGGTAATCCAGAAAACCCAGAATGAGTTGTAAAACCAGCTCTTTCCTGGTAACAGTACTTTCCTGGAGCCGCTCAGCCCCTCTTGCTTGGAGTCCTGGGTGACTTTGATGCCACATTATACCGTGGTATTGCCACGCAATATATATATTATTTTTTTTGACCATACCACATTTTTGTCAGCAAAACCACACTCCATCCACCCAAGGCAAAGTTGATTTAATTAAGTAAGTTTGAAAATAAAAACATATATAATGTGTACGTAACTGGTTTCCATAGGTAACATCACTACTGTTCTTTTATATGCAACACACTCGTAAGCACATCAGTCAGTTTAATAGTACACATTCGTTAAATGTGTTTTTTATATAGGGATATTTGGGATCTAGAAAACAGTGATGTTTTCAGGAACCACTAGCAGACTATGATTTCAATCCATATGTATCTGAGGCCAGTTATCTGAGGCATCTTTTTGTTTAGCTAATGCAGAGAAGCTGGGGAGAAGTATACTGTATATAGTGCTTATAAGGCGTAAACCATATTCAGGTTTTTTTTTATCTTGATGGATCACCATTTCCCTAAGATTTTATGGCTAATGGAGCTTTCAGGTACAGTATCCCATAAACATATCATTTCAAGATCTGACCAAAAACTGCGGGAACAGATAATGGAAAGATTAACATCATATGTGCCATACTTATGGCAGTAGTAATTGTCTAGCTGAGTAAATGTCTCAGCTAGGTAACTGTCAGTCAAAGTACCACAGCACTGAAAATTAAAAAATGGCCTGGTAATGAAAGTGTCACAGCGACCGGTTTTGGGTTGGACCTCAGCTGCAGACGTGACTGGGAGTGGTATGAGAGGAAGTGGTTCAGTCAGCGGCTTCCGTTACACTCAGTGCGGCGGAATACCGAGGGCATCATATACCACCTAGGGACGGGGGGCTGGACAGGACCAATATTGGCTAGAATGGCTCTATACCGCTATGGTTTGGAATGGAGGTATTGAGGGGGGCTGGTTAGAGAGGTATCAGTGCATTCACCTCTGTATTGCTATGTTGCAAGCATACGCAGCACTACTGGACAACTACTCCTAGTTGTATCTCAATAATTAACAAGCATGTGTCAGCAATTTAGGTCAGAGTTCTCCTTTAAATTGTATCACATTAATGACATGTAGGCATCAGCAATTTAGGTCAGAGTTCTCCTTAAATTGTATCACATTAATGACATGCAGGCATCAGCAATTTAGGTCAGAGTTCTCCTTAAACTGTATCACATTAATGGCATGCAGGCATCAGCAATTTAGGTCAGAGTTCTCCTTAAACTGTATCACATTAATGGCATGCAGGCATCAGCAATTTAGGTCAGAGTTCTCCTTAAACTGTATCACATTAATGGCATGCAGGCATCAGCAATTTAGGTCAGAGTTCTCCTTAAACTGTATCACATTAATGACATGCAGGCATCACAGAGCAATGTTGGAGCAAGCAGCTGAAGCAACAGGTTGTTTTCCTGCACAGGACGTGGTACTTGCGGTTTAGGAGTGGTTTAGAATGTAGGGGAGAAGGAGAGCCGCCTGGTAGGATCTGCTCTGCTGAATCCGGTCTCCAATGATGAGGGGGAGCCGGCGGGGGTTCGTCACAGAGCTGAAGGGCCACAGACTGGCTCGGTGATCACACGTTGCGGGGTTAGCTGTCCGTCACTCGACGTATCAGATTGAGAGAACGCCGAGTGATCGGAACAGCTGGGTAGTTACGTGCGGGGCCACGCCCCGTGGGCGGAGCGCGGCGTGACGTCACCATAGAGACGGCACGCCGCGGGAGAGAGGAGACGCGCCGGCCGTATCCATGACAGAAAGGATATATACAGACTCGTACTTTAGTGGTTAAGATACATGAATTTGCTCAATTAGGTTTTCATTTCTAAATATCTAAGTAAAAAAGGTCTATCATGTGAACCTTCCAGGACAAACAGAGGGTTCACTTTTTTGCCACCCACCTGCTGCTTAACACAAAGGGCTTTAAAAAGTAAACAAACGGTTCACCCCAAAAAATACCTTGTTCACCAAATAAACATGGTGACATCACAGACTTGCTCTTCCCCTTTGTTTACATTTAGGAGTGGAGCTGTCATTAATGGCAAGTGTTTAGCTAGTGCAAATGAGGCGGTGGGCAACTGAGATTTTTTCTTTCATTGGGTCGGCAAGCTGCAAACATTGTGATTGCGGAGGATCTACATTGCTGGACCACACAGTTGACTATGAATTTAAATTGTGGAACTTTTTTGGGGGAAGGGGATTTCCTAATAAAAGACTTATCAAAACCTTGTGGTGCTATTTGCTATCTTAATGTTAATTTGGTAAATGAGTTGGGTTAACAACTACCCTTTACTTATTCATGAAGGGAAGGGAGCGACATCTGGGTGCCCCCTTTATGAAAGGGGGGTACCCAGGTTCAGATAAGCCTCCCTGCCAACAGATCCCTAGGGTTGTGAGGAAGAGGCCCTTGACCTCATGAACATGGGGACCCTGCCCCATGTTGAGGGGAAGTGGCCTAGTGTGGTGCGGGGGGAGCACGATCTCCCACTGCTTCCTTGCTCTGCCAGGCTGCTACTCTGAACAAGGGTCTGGTAAGGGATTTGGCATGCCCCCCATTAAATTCCTACCAGACTTAAAGGATCTGGAATGAATTTGGGGGGGGACCCCATGCTGTTTTTATTTTTTTTATTTTTAGGTTTAGCGACATATCAGTTAATTCCAAATGACATTTGGACAAAATGTGTCAGACATTTGGATATGTTCCAATTCGTTATTTTCCCATTTAGAAATTCAGATGCATCAGAAATTCAGAATTTCCTGGTTTTTGTCCGAATGTCAATTTGGTTGAAAACGATTTCACCAGTCTAGAGGCTACTTTGCAACACACACAGGGACCATGGGAAATAAAAGTAGCCACCCTCCAGAAGGAAGAACAGTGTCAGCACCAATTCAGAGATGATTTCAGGACCTACAGCCGAGTGACACACAAATACATTATTGTTAATCGTTAGGGTACTTGAATATTTGTAAGATTTAACTCCTGAGTTTAGTGTCTGCCACTGGTAAAAACTGTAGTTAGATTGGTAACTGACTACTTATTATTCTATCCAAAACTACATAATAATACAAAAAGATCGCCTTTGATTTTCTTTTAAGTAACTGCATCTATTCTGTAATACATTGTGAAACAACATATATATTCATTAACCAGTTGACATCCGCGGTGTTAAACCCCCTTCCCATCCAGGCCATTTTTACAGTTTGTTTCATCTTAGAACTTAAGGTGGAATTAAAGTAATTTATTTAAAATTTGCAGGTTTTTTTTCATACCAGTAGAGACTGTATACTGTATGTTTCTTCTGCCAAAAAAAGCTTCTTTCTGACTGTCAGCCATTTTTTCTTTTCCTGTGCACTAAGCCGCACATGCACAGCTCAGTGCACAGGCTCGGCAAGGCGCTGTGGTAAAGTTAAAGAAGAACTATGGGGTTAAGGATTTTCCCCATTGTTCTCCTAAGGGTAATGGGAGGACACAAACTAGCGTTCTCCCGTCACCCTAAGCTCAGTATACCGCGAGCTACAGCTCGCGGTATACCGCGAGCTACAGCGCAGTGCTGGAGGGGTTTGTTTACGAGGTAGGATGACCATAATGTTCTAATATGCTGTGCATGCTAGCACATTATGGCTTGAACCTCTGGAGGGCTTTTTTTATATGTTACGTTTGCTTTAAGTTATCCCTTATTCAGTTAGGTTGAGTTTTTGTATGTGTACTCTGTCATTATCTGTCACTGTGTCTCTCACTGTACAGTAATACACAGCTGTGTCATCCCCCTGCACATCGGTTATATTGAGCTCTGTAGTCAGTTGGTTTCTGTCTATAGACATCGAATACCGAGGGATAAGATTATTAGTTGTGCTAACACCATGAGCACACAGCTCTAACCCAAGTCCAGGAATCTGCTTGTACCAGCCAAGAAAATTAAAATTCTTTATAGAGTGATTGCACTTCAGAGTAACCAGCAGTCCTTCCACTGTGATTTCATATGGAACTTGATGTACTTGTGTGTTAGCAGAAACACCTGGAAAAGAAAAACTAAATTACAGCAATATCAAAAATTTTCACTCTCAATACCTTTTACATTCTAAGACTGCATTTTCTTCTTACTTTATAGTTTTCACTAACAATTCCTATGTACACCAATAGAATGTGTATCTAGAAAAAAAATAAATCTGTGGTTTATATAATTGAAAATAAAAATGTAACTTAATTATTAACTTGATATATTTATACGCCGTATATATTCTTCAATTATGAAACAGAAATTTGTATTTATTTTAGCAGAAAAAAATCATGTTTGTGTTTTTGCAATTTTCATGGCAAAGTAAAACAGTATTCTTACCTGCAAACAACATGGTAGAAAACAATATGAACAACAAAGCAAACATTATATAATTGTTCCAAATCATATTGTAGAGAGTGACTCTGAAAGGTGTGCAAAGCAACTGACATATATTTTGAGTAGCACGGATAGATATGTGACTCCAACCACACCCCTCCTATTCATGTGGCATCCTAAAAGAGGCAGCTCTATCTGTTTTAACCACTTAATTACTGGAGCAATATTTTTATTGGCACACACTTTAAAATCTACTCTATTTTTGGATAGAAGTTAACTTTAAATCTCTGAACAATTATATATTTTCTGAAAGCAGGGGCCCTGCAGAAAAACAAAATGGTAGATGCAATTTTTTATGTTGTTTATCATAATTTTTAACAAAAAATACACTAAAACCAATTTTAGTACACACAAACACAATATAATATTAAATTAGAGCAGGGGTCATGTTAAGTAAATACATACCAAACATATCAAGCATGAAATTTGTGCATGCCTGTGCAATGGTGAAAAACTAATGTACTCAAAATTGTCCATAGGTGGCACTTTAAAAGCCTTTACTGCTCAACAATTTAACAGCGAATTATGGCCCTATGATTATTGCTTATGGCAATACCTAACGTACCTATGGCACAATCTCTTTTCCCATACATGTGCGTGGCCTACATGAATGTTTGCATATGGGAGCAGCTGGTTTGCTTTTAAGAGGGCTACCACGTCCCTATGTGATAGCATTTGGCAGATGATAGGTTCTTTTTATGGGGACATCAGGGGTCTATTAGACCCCTAATGTCTCCCCTGTTCTACAGTGCAGGCGATCAAGCACAGATGATGAAGAACCGGCATTTCAGCCAGGCATCTAACAACTCTAAAGTGGAAATCGCTGAGAGCACAGTGCTTCCTGCTTGAGTGATCACAGAGTATATCAGTCAATGGACGTTCCTTGGTGTGCTCACATTCCTTACCATCTTGTCTTGAATTATATTGTGATTGTAATGTCTTTCTTATATTGTAAAGCGCTGAAGAAGTGATCAGGCGGCTCTACAGCCAGCCAGATCACTTGTACTTAAAAGCCCTCTGCCTGCTGGGAAAAAAATTATCCCAGGATCATAGATGCAGCAACAGCATTGATCTTGGTATAATCACTTACAGAACAGGATGTACAGTATAGATACATCCTATGGTACTTAAGTGGTTAAAGGAGCATCATTCTATAAATCTTCTAAAGTATATCTAAAGCCAAATCTTATTTGTTTTTTTTTTGTTTTGGATAGAATAGAAGAGAAGGCTTCAAACCCTGACAATGGTCACCAGGACAAGTAGACACAGACAACAATAAAACCCAACAGAGATTTCAACGTTTGCATCGATGCTGGAATACTTTGTAGGCTCCAATGAAAAAAAGTAATAGATGCACATGTTTTGTTTAATCAATATGGGCGCATTTATTCATTGTTTTGCATTATGCCATTAAGAAACTATGATTTCCCCACACTGCAAGGACAATGTTTCATTTTATTTTTATAGCAGATAGGACTGTTTTTATTACAAAACCTGGAAATGCAAACATAGTAGCTGGATAAGGCCCCATTCACACTGAGCGATTTGCATTTTGCGCGATATCGCGCGGTTTGTCTCGCGATATCGCGGAAATGGTTGCATTGAGCAAACTAGAATCGCGGCAAAATCCGCAACAAAAAGGGTCCTGCTGTAGCGACGCACGAACCGCGACAGCGACGGACAGAGCCCCATTGCCATGCATTGGAGAGCGATATCGCGCTGTAAATATCCGCGATATCGCGCGGATTACCGCGCGTTAAATCGCTCAGTGTGAATGGGGCCTAATACTGCTCATACTGTTAATATGCCCTACTTCAGTAAATGCACTCAATTTGTCAAATACATTCAGTCATAGGTGCTTTTGACCAAATCTGAAAGATGGCTTTTTAGTCCCACAACTAAGTTTCCAGATTACATCTATTAATGAGCTGAATGTACCTGGGTTCAGTTTGGGGTGGGTTAGGTGAATATTCGGCAAACTTTTTCAGGTGCCAAATCCAAGAGATCTGCTTCACCAGCTTCTCACCGGCATCTGTAGCCGGGAATGACAGCTGAATGCGGAAGTGATGTAACATCACTTCCTGCATTCGGGGATTGGAGAAGAGATCTAAGGGTGATTGTGTATTTAGCTCCCTTTGATTTCCGGTGACAGAGTCGCCGGTCCCGGCTGCACCAGGCACAGCAGATCTCGGGACCGGTGACAGCAGCGACGGCGGGTTGGCGTACACCCGCACCTAATACAAGCGATCGGGCGTCTCTACAGATGCCATAACACTTGTATGTAAACAGCCAGCGCTGGCTGTTTACATTTTAGACAGCTTCGGCGGGAAGGAACCTTTTACGATGCTCACCCGCTCCCTATAAGGCCCCCGTCTGGATGGGAGGTGGTTAAAGGCTAATTCCACCTCTGTGACCATATTTAATGTTACACCTCACATTTAGTGTGTAAAAAACACATCTTTACAATCCCCAGCCCCCCACTCTAAAACCACCCTGCTGTGCCTGTGTGATTGTAGAGACAGACACAGCTTACTAGCACACGCAAAGGGGGCTCCAAAGGAGACACCCTAAAACAGAATATCAGGGCCAGCATTCAGGGGGCCAGCTGATTCTGCAGAAAACTAAAACTTTTAACATCAAGGAGCAGCATCAAAAAGGTGATTTACTTAACATTTCAAAAACCTTTTCACTTTAATATCACCTTAAGTTATCTCCTCTTCATTTGGGTTGAGTTTTTGTATGTGTACTCTGTCATTATCTGTCACTGTGTCTCTCACTGTACAGTAATACACAGCTGTGTCATCCCCCTGCACGTCGGTTATACTGAGCTCTGTAGTCAGCTGGTTTCGGTCTATAGACATCGAATACCGAGGGATAAGATTATTAGTTGTGCTAACACCATGAGCACATATCTCTAACCCAAGTCCAGGAATCTGCTTGTACCAGCCAATAAAATCATAATTATTTATAGAGTGATTGCACTTCAGAGTAACCAGCAGTCCTTCCACTGTGATTTCATATGGAACTTGATGTACTTGTGTGTTTGCAGAAACACCTGGAAAAGAAAAACTGAATTACAGCAATATCAAACATTGTATTTTCACACTCAATACCTTTCATGTTCAAACACTGCATTTTCTTCTCACTTTATAGTTTTCCCTAACAATTCCTATGGACACCAATAGATTGTGTATCTAAAAATAATTTTTCTTTTGTGGTTTATGTAATTGAAAATAAAAATGTAACTTAGTTATAAACTTGCTATATTTATAAGCCGTATATATTCTTCAATTATAAACAGAAATTTGTATTTATTTTTCAGTAGAAAAAAATGATGTTTGTGTTTTTGCAGTTTTCAAACAGTAAAAAACAGTATTCTTACCTGCACATACGGTAGAAAACAATATGAACAACAAAGAAAACATTATATAATTGTCCCAAATCTTATTGTAGAGAGTGACTCTGAAAGCTGTCCAAAGCAACTGATATATTTTGAGTAGCACAGATAGTTATGTGACTCCAACCACACCCCTCCTATTCATGTGGCATCCTAAAAGAGGCAGCTCTATCTGTTTTAACCACTTCATTACTGGAGCAATATTTTCATTGGCACACACATTAAAATCAGCTCTATTTTCGGATAGAAAATAACTTAAAATCTCCGAACTATTATATATTTTCTGAAAGTAAAAACAAAAATGTTTTTGTGTTAGCACATATGTTAAGGTCGAATCTATGTTTTGATTGAAAATGAAGTTAAATGCTCAAACAAATATATAAAAGCAGAGGCTCTGTAGAATATAAAAAAATGTCAGATGCAATTTTGTATGGTGCTTGATATTTGCACAAATGTTTATCAAATTGATATGGATGGACTTTTAGAAAGCTGAATTTCTGCTTCATGGGTAGTGTTTCACTTCCTAGGGGATTAGGCTCTGGCCCTTAAAACTTCAAGATGTCATTGAAAATATTTTGTAGTTGCGGCTGTTCTCATATACAAGTGGACTCCTATCTGTTATCAAGAATATAGCATGTTTACTGCACCAGTAACCGGCCTTTTTAACTACTGTCAGGAGGCTACAGAGGGATGACTAAAATGTCATAGTCTGTTATTGTTTGCTTCTGCCTGCTGGGTTATGAATATTTACCTCTCCCTGTACAACCACTAGAAGGTTAATTGCCAGTGGTGCGTGCTGTAGAAGAGCATTCATATTTGCCCCCACCCCACCCCCCCAGGCTCCTGTCTGGAGGAGGGTGTTTTGCTATCTGTGATTCAACTAGGTCTGCTGCCTAGGGAAGGCCAGAAATGAAGACCTGGATTTGGGCCTTAAGCTGTCCTGTCTGGTAGAGCGGGAAACTGACCCAAGATGGAGTGCCAGGGCAAGAGACTCTGCTGGAAGGTGAGGCTGGGTAGATGCTGGATCCTCGCAGGGGCCTGGTAACTCTCTGGGGAGTGGTAACAGGGAAGTCTGCTAATGAGCTGAGATTCTATTATATACAGTGATGTCGGTTCCAGTTTAAAGACTCTTTAAATTATATAGATTTGTTTCTTTACATTGTTCTAGAGTTCTAGGTGACTATAATCACCCCTCTTTCTTAATGACTGGCACCCAACTTATGTTTTCGCCCCACAACAAAAAGAGGACTTACCCCCGAGGTCCCTCACATCTTTCTGGGGGTCAGGGTGTTGCTACTTAAGGTTACGACATTGTGCCTTTCCTTATCTTGTTATTGATGTTTATGTTCTAATCTTCAGCAGAATGTGCTCTTTATTGGAAAAGTTTATAGATTTATTTAAAGGAGAATTATGAGGTGAGTGCTTTTCACTCAACCTCATAGTTCTAGCCGACCTGTGACAATGAAACTGTCACAGGTCGGCTCAGTAGATCGGGAGGTGAGCGAACACATACCAGCGTTCGCTCACTTTTCGATCCTGTCACGGCTCTCTGCCGTGACAGGGGAGTGGCCGGATTCCCCTCTCCCCGCTCTGATCCTCCAGCGCTGACTGGCAGAACGGACGGGGGAGGGGGCGGGTACAGCTGGCTCTGCTTCTAGATAGGCAGAGCCAGCTGTCACTCACACAGCTGGGCGGATCCAGACATAATTGTCAGTATCCGCTTCAGCTGCGGCGTCTCAGTATACTGCGAGCTGTAGCTTGCAGTATACTGAGCTTTGGGTGACGGGAGGACGCTAGTTTGTGTCCTCCTGTTACCCTAAGGAGAACTATGGGGAAAAGCCTTAACCCCATAGTTCTCCTTTAATCTCTATTACTATATTATTACTATTTTACTAGCATCAGTATTACTTACGTCACTTTGTATTGCGGGGATACTAATGTTATATTGATCAATTATAATAATAAAAACATATTTCTAATATACGGGCTGAAAATACCTAATATAACATTATTGCAGCTCTCAGAACTTGGCAAAATATGTTTGTTTTTTTTGTAATATTAAAGCTTCTGGAAAATAACCCTATGATAAACTTACATAAAGTCCTCAATATTATGAAATCACGAAATACAGTCATGGCCAAAAATGTTGGCACCCCAGCATTTCTGTCAGATAATGCACCACTTGGCACAGAAAATTGTTTCAATTACAAATTTTTAGGCATTCTCATGGTTATTACTTTTGTTTGTATTGGTATGGCACAAAAAAGTGGAGAAAAAAAAAAGCCAAACCTGACACATTCCATGCAAAACTCCAAAAATGGACTGGACAAAATTATTGGCACCCTCAATTAATATTTGGTAGCACAGCCCTTGGAAAAAAATAACTGAAATCAATCGCTTCCTGTAACCATCAATGAGTTTCTTACACCTCTCTACAGGAATTTTGGACCACTCTTATTTTGTCAACTGCTCCAGGTCTCTCAGATTGGAAGAGTTCCTTTTCCCAACTGCTGTTTTGAGATCTCTCCACAGGTGCTCTATGGGATTTAGATCTGGACTCATTGCTGGCCAGTTCGGTACTCTCCAGAGCTTTGTCTGAAACTGTTGCTGGATGCTTTTTGACGTGTGCTTTGGGTCACTGTCCTGCTGACAGAGACCCAGCTTTCTGACACTGGGCCCCACATTGCACCCCAGAATTCTTTGGTAGTCTTCAGATTTCATAATGCCATGCACACAGTCCAGACATCCAGTGTCTGAAGCAGCAAAGCAACCCCAAAACATCAGTGAACCTCCACCATGTTTGGCTATAGGGGCTGTGTTTTTTTCTTTAAAGGCCTCATTTCTTTTTCTGAAAACAGCAGAATGATGGACTTTACCAGAAAGCTGTCATTTTGTTTCATCTGTCCACCGCACATTTTCCCAAAAGGATTTTGGCTTCCTCAGGTAAGTTTTGGCAAACTCTAATCTGGCTTTTTTATCTTTCTGTGTCAGCAGTGGGGTCCTCCTGGGTCTCCTGCCATAGCGTCCCTTTTCATTCAGATGGTGACGTATAGTGCGAGCTGACACAGGTGTACCCTGTGCCTTAAGGTCAGCTTGAATTTGTCTGTAAGTTGATCACGGGTCTTTATCCACCATTTGAACAATTCTTTGTTGCAATATTTGATCAATTATTCGCTTTTGTCCACATCCAGAGAGATTAGCTACAGTGCCATGGGATGTAAACTTCTTGACAATGTTGCGCACAGTGGACACAGGAACATTAAGATCTCTGGAGATGGACTTGTAACCTTGAGATTGTCCATGCTTTTCCACAATGTTTGTTCTCAAATTCTCAGACAATTCTTTGCTGCTCTTTCTCTTCTCCATGCTCCGTGCGGCACACAGAGACAAACACAATAGAAAGGTTGAGTCAATTTTTCACCATTTTACCTGGTTGCCAGTGTGATTTCCATATGGTCAGCACCTGTTAATTGGTACAGGTGAGTTTAATTACAAATTGCAGGAGCATCACAAGCTTTGAATACAATTATTTGTTGCAAATTGGAGAAGGAGCCAATATTTTTGTCCAGTCCATTTTTGGAGTGGAATGTGTCAGATTTGGCTTATTTTTTCTCAACTTGTTTGTGTCATACCAATACAAACAAAATAAAATAAACATGAAAATGCCTAAACATTTGTAATTGCAACAATTTTCTGCACAAAGTGGTGCATTATCTAACAAAAATGCAAGGGTGCCAATATTTTAGTTGTATTTAGTTGGTTGTATTTAGATACAGAGTACACATTATATTCTGCGATTACTTTAGTACGATGAAAGTATATCTAAAGCCAATACTTTTTTTTGTAGTTTTGGAAAGAGTAGGTAAGGGTTAGAAGCCCTGACAGATTTTTGGTGGTGGGAGGGGTTGTCGTCTGTGTTTCATGAAGAACATTTCCCTTTACTTCCTGTTCTTTTGGATTGGGTCCATTGTGTAATTTCCCCCACTGTTCATTTTATAAATACATTTATAGGTTAAGGTCAATCTCCCCAGTCTGGATACAGATAGCAATATCAACATAAAAGGGGTGCTAATGTTTAAATACATATTATATATTTCCTTACCTGCTTTATATATGCTAATACAATTATTGGACTAACAAAATATATAAAAGACAAGCTTTTGAGAGTGAACCTCTCTTCTTCAGGTCAGAAGCAATACTAGAATATATATAAGCGCTGTGCAAACTGTTGGCGCTATATAAATCCTGTATAATAATAATATAGTGATGTGTATTTTTTTTTAATGGACTGTGCTGCCATCTAGTGGCTTTTTTAGTGTCTCCTAAGCATGGTAAAGGATTCCAAATACCATATGAAATATAACTCTATGGAAAGAGAATGCAATGTTTCATATAGGGGAAAATGTCACAAGATTTTAGCGCAACAATTTTCAAACAAAAAACACTTCCTATCACACTGCAAATCATTATATCAGTATTTCATACAGCCCAGTGCAACCAAATCTCATATTTATGAAGCAGGTAAGAAAATAAGGATTTATATAGGCAAAATAAAGTATATCTAAAGCCAAACATTTTTATTTTATTTTGGATAGAGTATAGGTGGGTTCAAACTGCTGTCAAATTTCTTTTTTTTTTGCCGTCTCTTTAGGGGATTTTCTTTCACTTCCTGTCTTGTAAACTCAACAGAAAGCGAGACAAAGCAATGAGGGGAATTTATCAAAACAAGAGCAGAC
This sequence comes from Nanorana parkeri, assembly GCF_000935625.1. Taxonomy (NCBI): domain Eukaryota; kingdom Metazoa; phylum Chordata; class Amphibia; order Anura; family Dicroglossidae; genus Nanorana; species Nanorana parkeri. The sequence goes on from NW_017306593.1 coordinate 491,264, forward strand.
GGCATCTGGAGCAATTGCCCATAGTAGTTAGGATTTGAAAATTAAAAACAGAAGCTGATTGGTTACTATGGGCAACTGTTCCAGATTTTGTCTGCTCCAGTGTTGATACATTCCCCCTAGTATATTTCCAAAGTAAGGGAAGTCCTCTCTTAGGGAACAAGTGTCCCTATAGAAAGATTTCCTTTCTATTCCTGTTCTGTTGGCAAATAAAAAATTTTAAATTACAAAATATTTTATTGAGAAAAACAGAACAAGGCAATACAGGTCCAATGTCTTCAGATACATATTGATGGACAAATAGTACATGCAGTAAGAAGGAATGGTTACCAAGTATCTTGTGTCCAGAAATAAGAATATATGATCTGAGTTTTATCAACCTGAGTTAAACTGTATAAAATATAACAACATGATATGAAAGAAGATTTCCAAAGATAAAGGAGGAAAAAGAAGAAAAAAGAGCATGTCACCATTCCTATCCATCGCTTTATACCAACGCATCTGGTGGAGCACATGTGGATGACCTTGCAGTCCATCTGTCCCATTTTTTGTGGAACTTATTCTCACAAACACAGTGTTTATAAATCAAACATTTAAAGGGGATAGAGGTGTTTAGCTCCCACTTCTACTTCACCTATAGTGTGTGGTATTGCCTGTAGCCAGGGCCGGATTTACTCTCCTTGCCGCCCCAAGGCCAGGTTCCACAATGCACACACGTAGCCCTGCTTTGGGAAATGTAGAAAATAAATGACCGCCCGGCGCCCTGAACTGCATGTTCCGGACGTCGGGGAATTCCACATTGCTGCTGCCCCTCAGCTCCCTGCCGCCCCGAGTCCTGGCCTTGTGGGGAACCCGGGCCTGCTCCTGCCTCCGGCCTTTGAGTGGACAGCGGAGGAGCTGCAGGAGACTGATGAGATTGTCTTCCCTTCCTTTTAGCATGTCCCTTGTCAGCACATGAGAATGCAGGACACCTTATTGATCCCCAGTGCTTCTTTTTCTTCTTATCCCACTGCATGATACTGTTTAGGAAATTACAAGGGGCTGAAATAGGTTGAATTCAGGTATTTATACTAGTTGCATTTAAAATACATTTATTTATTTTTTAATAAACAGATATCAATTTGTTACAAGAAATGTCATAATCAGAAGAGTACAACTCTATGACTAAGGTAGAGCACAGCTGATTCTACCCATCAGTTACCACCACACATGATACAAACATTGATTTTTTTTCAACTGTCCCTTCGCGAGTGAGACCGCAACTTCCCCACAAGGTCACCGCTGCCGCCCCGAGGCCGGGCCTCGGTGGCCTTGTGGGAAATCCGGGCCTGCCTGTAGCCATAATCTGGCTATCAGTTTTCTGGCCACATACAGGGTTTCTTGGATAAAAATACTGGTGTATGTGTCTATAGCTGTAGCACAGGGTATAATAATATAGGCATAACTTGGGGGCAAATCTAAATATTAGATAACAATTAACCCTCACTTTTATTCCCAGTGACATTGTTGATTGGGAAATTTAGGGAGTGTGAATATCAAATACCAACCTGAAAGTGGTTCTAACTTGTCTCCACTTGAACTGAATCTAAAAGAAAAGTTTTGCCTTTTCATTTTTTCTTTATACCAGAGTTTGTAACACAACCAACACCTTACTGTATACAACAATATAAACACATATGGTAGTTTAACTGTACATGTATTTGTTTTTTTCATAAGACAGCTGCAAAGAAAGAGAAACAGTGGGATTCGGGTTCAAAAGAGGGACTTGATGTTGTGATGCCTGCAAAGATTGCTAACAGATTTTTTTTTTAAGATATAAGCAAACATTTGAAAAATATTTTTCTGAATGGTTCCTTGCCCCAATGAAATGATCTATATCACCACCACCCTTATCATCCACACACATAACTTACTGTACACACTGTCCAGCCATGTCCTTTAGGAGACACAAGGGTAGTTTAAAGAACAGAACCAGCCACCTAGAGGTACACATCGTGGCTGGATGTGGCCAAACTGAGTACCAAAACTAGGGCGGAGGTGAATTAGATTAGATAATTATCTCAGTAGGAGGGTGTGAAAAAGGGTGGTGAACTTCCAGAAAAATGTTTTCAAAAGTTTTATTACCCTTTTGGGCTTTTAGGTAGTCTGCATTGAATATTTCAATTGTAAAGGAACGATACAAGAAATTCCCACAGCACAGGTACCAGCAAGTCAGTACAAAAAGTGGTTGTTAATAACAGGGGGTTTTGTTGTAATGATTTACAAATATATGTGAAGCCACACTGCATCAGCAGGCACATCAAAGTCATTTGTAAAAGAAACACCCTAATGACTACATATGCGACATATGTGATTCTGTAGAAAGCAGTGGCAGAACTATTGACCTATCGACCCAGGTGACCCCTCTGGGGCCCGGGCACAGGGGGGGCCTGTCCAGGACTAGGAAAAAGGGGGTTCCTCTGATGCTGTGCAGGCCGCCTGGGTCGCTATGGCATCAGAGGCTCCAGGACTGTCAGTGATCTGTGCAGCTGCGCTTTTTCTCCTCACAGCTGCTGCTGAATCAGTGACAGCCAGCAACTGAGGTGGAAGAGGCCGGGTCACAGTGGCGGCAGTGGAGGAGGAGGCCGGTGCCTGGTGGCGACAGTGGTACTTGTGGAGGAGGAGGCTGGGGCCCTGTTGCAGAGGTCGCCGAGGAGGCCGGAGCCCAGCGACGATGGTGGGGGAGGCCAGGAACAGGAGGCAGAGGTGGAGTAGGCCCGGGGCCCAGCAGCAGAGGTGGAGGAGTCCGGGGCCCAGCAGCGGAGGTGGAGGAGGTCGTGGTCCAGCAGCGAGTGAATCGGGGCTGACAAGTAAGAGGTGTGCAGGGAAAGGGACCCCAGCCAGCCCCCCTGAATCCCTGCGGAGCCCACCCTAGAGAGTCTATAGTGGGCTCTGCGGGGTCACTCTCAGGTGGGCTGTGTGGGATCTCAGGTGGGCTGTGGAGGATCTCAGGTGGGCTGTGCGGGGTCTCAGGTGGGCTCTGCAGTGTCTCTGGTATGTGTGGGGTCTCAAGTGGGCTCTGCAGGGTCTCAGGTGGGCTGTGCAGGGTCTCAGGTGGTCTGTGCAGGGTCTCAGGTGGGCTCTGCAGGGTGTCAGGTGGGCTCTGCAGGTCCTCTTGTGAGCTGTGCCGGGTCTTAGGTGGGCTGTGTGGGGTTTCAGGTGGGCTCTGCAGGGTATCAGGTGGGCTGTGCAGGGACTATAGTGGGCTCTGAAGCAGTGAGCGGTGCAGTGATCTGTTCTTCAGTTCTTCGTCAGAGCCACCAGGAGCAGAGCTGAAGAGAAGGAGATGGTGCAGGCACAAGAACATGTTCTGGAGCTAGGTCCTTTTTCTTTTTTTTTTTGTTGGGGGGGCGAGAGAGAGGGTGGAGATGGTTTAAAAAAGCTTGGTGGAATTTGGCTACGAACCAATGCTCAACAGAAGTGAAGGTAAGATTATGTTTTAAAGCTAGTCTTTCACCAGTAAATAAAAGAGGAAAAAAATACTATACAACCACAAGAGTGGAAAAAGTAAATTGAACGAAAATGTTAATGGTAATTCTATTGCATTGTAAGGAGACACTGGTGCCACTCTTAGGCAACCCCATGTTGTTCTGTTTGCCCACTATAAAGCTGAACACAGCCTTGTGCTGTAAATAGGAGCTGATGCTAACGTGCTCAGAAGCACTAGAAAGCAGTAGAAATTTAGCAGATAAAACAACCAGTTTTAGGCAGAAAATTTCAAACTTAATCCTTGGAATTCATGAAGAGTGCTGTAGAAATTCTTTAGAACACTCCGCATGACAAATGTTGGTGCTTGAAGGCCAGCACATGTCAATATTGGACATTCTGTCTTCATTGCAGCTCAGTAACTCTGGGCCTGATAAAATCACAGACAAAGTGTTACCGAGTTTCTCAGACAGTCACTGTGCATGTCACACAGGCAGGGGCAGTGGACAGGGAGTTTTGCTTTTGGATGGGCGCAGCCTGATGGGGAAGCTAAGACACTAGTTCCCCATCAGGTCCACCTGATTGACAGGAGATAGCAGTAGCCAGATTTCATAGCCACTATACAGCATGACAGCAGCTATAGAATCCTGTGGGCAGCGTGGATTTTATAGCTGCTATTGTGCTTTGTACAGGTTATGGAATTCGCCCACTGTCATTCAAAAGAAAGGTGGACTTAATGGGGAACTAGTCCTTTAGCTTCCCCGTCAGGCTCTGCCCACTGTCCATCTTTCTGCAGCTGACAGTGTCCTAGCAACCAATGACTCATACCTGGCCCAATTGCTGGGATATTTCCTGGTCAACAAAAAACAAAGGGTTGCTGCTGAGACCAAATATGACCATTGCGGCCACTGGTGTCCTAGCAACCAACCAGCCCTGAGTGAGAAGTTGTCACATTTATGACAGATTTCCAGCGCAAATTTGCCCTTCTCTTTACTACACAGCAGCCCCATTGAGTAGCAAAGAGCAGAGCATGTCTGTGTGCCAGCCTCTGTGCACTTCCTTAGGGTTGGCCTTAATTGCCTCCAGTTTCCTTATCTACATACTGGCGGTAATTATATTTGAATTTGCTGCAGCCATATTGACATATTGATAAGTGACACAAAAAAGAACTACCAAAACCTGCCGCATGTGTCAGAACTCTTAACAACACTGTGGCAATGCTGTCATGCAATTTCATGAATTGCCCCAAGTGATTTTTGAATGGCCAAATGTAGGTTTCCAGATACCAAAGGTCTATTTATCTGATAACTGTCTATGTGAATACTGACTGTGGGCAGAAATTCAATGTCAGACACCAAACGTACATGTCACATTTAAAAATAATCTATATGTTAAAGGCCAGGGCAGCCGTGCATAGGCCCAAGTCAGATTGAATGAAGCAGTGTGTGTTTTTATGTGTGCAGGTTCCCTAATATTTGAATGAAACTACAGAAAAAATATTTGCAATGTTTTTTGCAAAAACTATTTAAGCTCCTCACTTGCTTTTGTTCTGTACACACTGATAAAGGCCAATCCAGTGCGCTAAACTAGGGCTACGTGAGAACATCTGCCTTCAACATATTCACATGCTGGTCATGTTGTGTAGGAAACCCAAAAATGCTTGTGGGGATGCCTGTATTTTGATTTCAAGCTCTTTGCAGAAATCGGGGGAAACTAATGAGCTAATTACAGGAGCAGAGACATGAGCATTCTGTGAAATCCTGTCTACAAAAAAAGCAATGTTGCAATGGTTGCAAATGTAGTGTCCCCCTTTCTCAGTCAGTGAAAACCAATGCAGGATAGCACTACCGTTGGCTCTAAAGGGTGATCTACAGTAAAAGAACTAGCGGGTCTGCTTGTGTGTCCTATGTAAGAACTTTATTGTAGAACTTTAGGGAGAGAGGTAGAGGGTTAGAATCATCCAGGCAGATGTAGACGCCACTCTATAGCAGAGTGTGGTCACTGTGTCTATGCGCAGCAGGTAGAGCACCTGACACACCAATACTTGAGGTAGAAGTCACTAGTCATGTTCATCCTTGTCCTCAGTAATAACCACTGTGCGTGCAGCCACCAGGCTCCAGGGTTATCACACTTCTAGTCCACAGGCTTCAGGCCTAGCCATCTCAGACAGTCCACAGCAGCCTCCCCCCAGGCAGGGCCCAGGGGAGGAAGAGAGAGCTCACATGGTCCACCCCAAGTATTTATCTCCTCCCCCAGCATGCACCACTGGGCCTCCAGCCATAAGGTTTCAGTGATTGGCTGGAGAGGGATATCTACTCATATCAATCTCCCATCGGTTGCTCTGTTCTGTGACCAGGGTACACCCAGCAGCAAACAAATGCAAACGATGACAGATTAATTAGTGAAAACCAAATGAACATAGACTACATATCAGCATCAGACTGCTTACAATCTGAAAATACTAAATTTAATAGCACTCCTGCCTACAGGGTGCTACACAAAGAAGAGAAATTAGAAGATGTGTGCAATTTTCTAAAAATGAATGCCTGACTACAGAGTGAAACAGAATGTTAATTTTAATAACACCCTCCATTTCTTAGTATGGGGAAATAGTGCACACTTCCCTCACCTTCCCTCAATGCTGTCATCAGTGCTTGAGCAGCCAGAGCCATGCCACATGGGGGAGCATGCCTGGTAGACTGTTTGCCATGTCTAGCAGTACTGATTGTAGGGTAAGTAGCTAGAATCGGGCCTCAGTCAGGGAAGGGGGTTATGGGGTAACATTAATTCAACTAATAAGAAGGATTACCCTCTTAAAACGTTTAGTCATTGGCAATGCATGTTCTATATTCCACTAGATAGTATTCAACTGGTCAGGCCTTTTTCCCCTACTACGTGTTATTTCTGTGTATGTTCCACTCTGCAGCTGTATGTGCTTGTCCTTGGATGTTTTAAGGATCTGTATTACTCAACTTTGTTTGTATTACTTACTTCATACACAGGATATGTCAGTGCTATGTCCCTAAAGAATGTTATCTTATTTAGGATTACTACACCTACCTTTGCTTTAAAGTTGATCTGCTGATCTAAACCTTAACTGTATGATGCTTGATAGTTTGATTAAAAAATGCCATGGCTTTTATTGTTTTTTTTTTATTTTTTGTTGTATCTCAGTGTCAGCCAGGGGAGTCACCTCCCTACAGGGTCAGCGGGCACGGCGTGGGGTGCGGGCCTCCCTCCAGCCTGGCAGAACCACGGGTACTCCAACCGCCGGTGCGTATGCGCGTGTAACGCGGCAGGTGCGCATGCGCAGTATGGAGGCTGCGCGCGCATCCCGGGGACGCACGCATAGCGCGCCTGCGCCTGTTTAGGCCTCAGGTGTGGACCTTGCTGGGGGAGGTTCCCCAGCCCACACGTACCACCTCTCGCCTGCCATTGGCTTTTGGGGAGGGAAGCCTCCTGGTTGCCTCAGTGACTGGGGGGGGGCGGACTTACACCCCCTGGCTATAAAAACCTGACCTGAGCCCTGGCTTATTGCTGAGTTATTCCACCTTATGGTGTGACATATGAAGCTCCCCTCCTATGTGTCTTGCTGCCAGTTTCCTGAACCCTCTGCTGACTTCCTGTGAACCAACCTTGGACCGACTACCGCCTCTGACCCTTTGCTGCCTGCCTCGACTTCGGATTGTACTCGACTACCCCTTTGGATTGCCCCTTGTTACCTTGCACATCTTTTGTCCACCAAGCATGCTAGAAAACCCGCCGAGAATCGTACGATTGTCGGCGGGTTAGTGGCGTGCTCGTTCGACAACTGCGGAACGGGCCGGGGTGGGCACGCGCAACATGCCTTTTCCGGCGGTTAGTGGCGTGCTCGTTCGACAACTGCGGAACGGGCCGGTGTGCGCACGCGCACACTGCCTGTTCAGCATTGCGGTCATCAGAAGCCCGCCCCTCAGCGGTACGATCTGCCTGTCCAAGATGGGCAGATCGTACGAGCTTTTAATTAGCTTACAACCATTGCAAGGTAAAAGTCTTGCGATGGTTGTAAGGTGTATGGGCACCTTAAGTCTGATAGAGACAGTGGTCCATGTCTGTGTCATGTGTGTCAGCACAGCCACTAGTAGCTTCCACTGGGGGTACATGTGAGTAACTAGAACACAATTGAGAGCCAGCTGTCACCTTCTAAAGCTGGCCATACACCTTACAATTATCTGCAGATTTTCTGTGGTCAGATGGAAAAGGTGCAACAGATTCCTCCATCTACACTAAACTATGTGGATGGAGTAATCTCCACCTGGGCCAGTTATTCCATCTGACAACAGAAAATCTGCAGATAATTGTAAGGTGTATGGGCACCTTAACAGAAAGTCCCTGAACCAGAAATTCCATGGCAGGATCACCAGATATTATTTTAATGAAAGCAGCATATATAAAAAGATTCAGAATTACTTTTGAAATTACATTAAAATTTTAGTGATTGGGTACTGATCTGTTTTCCCTGTACCTAATATACATATTGTTACTGAAAATATATTTTTATTTTAAAAAAAATAGGCAATTCTATAGGTAAAATTCTATGAAGGTAAGCTATTTTAATGTAAGCATTATTATCATAGGTGGTTATTGTATGTAGATGTAGAAGTTCTTGTACAGTTCTTCCTGTCAGTTCATACACTGTGCTTCCACCGAGCAGAGATACAATGAAGAGTCAGATACACCAGGGTGCTGGATGTGCAGTGAACAGCCGCCCTTGTTCTGGAATTCAGCAGTGAATCTTCCTTCTGATTTGTATTGTTCTAAAGCAGCGTATAAGATGCGTACTGGACCACCTCCTGGGTTCATCCTGTACCAACCTAACCCATTAAATCGAGACACTTGATATCTACAATAAAGAGTCACATTTCCTCCTTCTGTGATGGTGACAGTGCTGTTCTGGTAATTCACAGAATCCTGGCAATTCACAGCTGCAAACAAGAAATGAAGACTTAATAAACAGAAAATTGAAACATCACATTCACAGTCTGTGTGCATGACTTACTAACAATAGCAAACATTTTATAGTAAAGTATAAATGTGTGTTAAGCTCAGCATTGCTGTGCCAACGCTACTGTTCTACATATTGCTTCATCACCGGCTACCAAACTGGTGAAGTCCTCATCAATCACAATCAGCTGCATTACTCATAAATATATAAAACAATCAGGGAGGTGACATGATTCTGGAGTTAAAGATAAGGCTGGTCCTGTGAAAAGTAAACTTACAGAAAGTCCAGAAAATGTCTAGTAAAACCAAACTCCATAGAGGGTTCATTATTGAATCACTTCTGCATGTAAGATCTCCAGCAGATGAATGTGATGTGTGCTGTACAAGATATGAGTAGAGCTAGTCATTCACCACAGGATGCAGAATGGTGTCACCTGACCTACATTGTCACCAGATCACTTGATTGCAAACCCCGTATTTCAAGGTGCTTGTAGCCTATAAATTAAAAGATGATAAAGCATAAGCCTTTTTGAACATTGAAGAAACAAAAATGAACATACCAGACGCTTGTTTTTAGGGAAATGAATACATTATATATACACATGCGCTTAGGAACACCTAATAGCATATTTGTAAAGCAGTGATTGTGGCATTCACCAAACATTGTTACAAGGATATCTTCCTGGTGCACATGTTTTAAAATACAGCAACCGATTCACCTGCTGTGAATGTTTGTTGAGTGTTACAGGAAAGTCAGGAAATTACCAGGACTCAGTAGTAAAGATAAATATGTCCCTTTTATTGGACAGAAAGCGTCACAGACATACAAATAAACCGACGTTTTGGGGCCGCGCAGGGTCCCTTCCTCAAGGCAGAAAGATGTGACCTGTTGAATGTTACATTCACTGTTTTATAAATATGCCCCCCTGGTTTGCCAAGTATTGTAACATCATACCTGACAAACAGAACTAATATTATTGAAAGCTGGCAACTAAAAGTAGGTAATCAATAAAGAATGTAATGTATGTTTACTTAATGTACTAAAAATGTGGTATTGTGCACTGCATGTGCTGAACTGCTCTACAGTTATAATTTATATACATAAAGTGACTCTAATATATGTATCATGTTTAATATTTCATGCATAGTTACTGCCTAAGAAAACACACATTATTTATCCAAATTATGGATTATTTTTGCAAGTGCATGGTGCAAAGGAGTTTGAAAGAATGTATAATCAAATATGTAGTATTAGTTACACATCTGCATGTTAAATATGTGCAAACAATCATTTATTTTAAACAACATTTACATTTTTTAAATAAATCAAACCTTGCATATAACCTTAATCTGGGTTTATAGTAAACCCATTAGGATTTCTTGTGAAAATAATACAGCAATCCTTACCTTGGTCATTTTTAAAAGTCAATAATCTGTTTGTGTTTAAATATTCTCTAGAGCCTTGGTTCTTAACTTGTGGGTCGCGACTCCGTGTTCAGTGAGTCGCCACATGCTTTCCACTTTTCTAGGCAACTATACAGCCGCCCGATCGCTTGTACCGTGCGGTGGACTCAGAACAGCCATAATTGGGTTAGGACCTTAGCCAGTCAGGGCAATTTTTAACCCAATACTGTATTGCTCTCAATGCGTGCATGTACAATAAATACAGTTACTCTTAATTCGGCTTCAGCAGTCAAAATTATTGGGTTTCCCCATCACCTTCAAACAAACCAGTGCATTGCTCAGTATTTCCTTTTTAAGGATGTGCAGATTAGCCATTGGGGCATAGAGGAATTTTTTGATTATCTCTACCCACTCTTTTGAATTGAGGAATAATCCTCTTATTTTTGGGGCATGTGATCAAATGAGACATGTGAATACTTTTTTTTCTAAGAGTACTCTACTGTACTAGGCACTGGTTTAGTTGAAGAACTTTTTGATTTCTTTAGTACCTTCTAGTAATCTTCATTGTTATGTCATTAAGGTGGTCCCCATTCCCTATGCTGTAAAATACATTGTTTCCATGCACTGCACTGATTATGTCAAAAAGCCTGAAACAGCTGTATGCGGTTTGAAATGAATGGCCCTATAATATTAGACTGGTTCTGTGCTAAGTACCATTGGTTCTGGATGTGCACATTGGCCATTAAGGCATTAAGGAATTATTTATATGGTTCTACTAACTTGCTTGTAATGGGAATCAATTCTCTTATTTGTGGATACATGATATAATGAGACATGTATTTACCTTATGTTCTTAGAACACTCTAATGTGCCATGTACAGGTTTAGTTGAAGGGCTTTTCAATTATTTTAATCTCTTTTCACCATAAACTTCCTGCGTATACTTTGCAGTGGTCCCTAAATCCTATGCCATGAAATCCTTTGTTTCCACACATTGCACTGATGGTGGCCAGCAAGTCTGAAATATGCAGCTTTGGAATAAATGGGTATATTTTATTAGGCTGTATCTGTACACAACGTAACCAGTGTGTAGCACAATAAAACCTTCTTAGAACAGAAGGTATTTGCGTCTCTCATTTTATCACATTAAAAAAAAGGATGTGCAGATTGACAATTGGTGCATAATAGAATGATGGGTATGGTTGTGCCCACTGTCACCCCTCCGTCTGTTGAAACTCACCACTTTGCGATATAATCAGACCAGCATACCAATCAAACATTGTTTTCATAGAATCTTTAAAAGTTCCTCAATTTCACTGTAATTGATACTAACAAACTTAACAATAACATTCATTAGCAGAACACCAGAGATCTAATATACATGTTTATCCAGGCCTCTTTTATGGCCAACCTCTTAATGGGGTATCATAAAGCATGTAGTGAGGCATTGCAGCCAGAACACTTTTAACTTATCAATTGACAGATCCCCTATTAAGTGGATTCCACATAAATAACCTGGACTCAGATGACAAGTATTTAATCCCTGTTAACAAAACTAGTTTTCAAATGGTACCCAGAATTCATAACTTTGGACCTGGGGTCGCCACATTGATAACAAATAAATATGTAGATGTATATTGAAAAACTGGTCGCCTATATACCATGCACCCGTATCTTATGAGGTACTGAGGGCCAGAGACACACATCATCCGTTCTGGGGAGCCATACACCACAGGTATGTCCATTTTGGTATATATAAAAAGATAATTTAATAACAAACAACAATCTATGGATTATCAGATGGTAGCATGTGGTTGAATAAAAATATGGCTGCATTTATGACATTGACATTATGGGAGGGCCAGGTGAAATATCATAAAGCTCTTCAGCCCTCCTGTCTCACACCCCTGGTCCTTTCTGAATGGGTGAGGGTTGGCTCAGTGATGCCCTCTAGATGGCCCACAAAAAGCTGCTACACAAGGCAGTCTGAGCTCTCCTTTACCATCAAGAAAAGAACATCTGCCAAGAGACTTGTTTTAGAAAGCCAGTCTCAGATCCATGCTTCATTGACTGGGCTCTGCTGGAATCCATAGAACCCAGGACTACGCTAAGTAATTTCATTCATATTCCCTTTTTGTTTACTGTTGTTTTATTTGTCTATCTTTATGTAACATCTTTAAGGTGACATTGAAGGCAGAATCCCCCCATGCTGCTTTAAAGACTCACCTTATGTGATGCCTCTTGATCTCATCATCTTCTCCTTTCCACTTGTTTTCCACAGTCCCTCCAGCGCTGATGCCGGTCTCTGATCCAGTGCAGACGTCTTGTGTCCCACAGAGTCTGTCTGGCGTGTGCGCTCCTGGCTACCTGGCTGTGTCTATTCAGTGTCATTGTTGCTCTCCTCCTCTCCCCTCCGCTGATCTGGACTGTGCATGCGCCTGCCCATACTTCCTCATTTATAGCGCTTGGGACTTCGGCAGCCGCGAGCGAGTGGCGCTGACACAGGTCTATATGTTGGGGCATATATCTACTGCTTACTAACGACGTTCGGCTATTCACTCCAGCAAAGTACAGCTGATTTCAGCCGTACATCAGCTGAAATTAGCCGTACATCGGTTGCCTTCGGTCAGCCGAACATGCTGTGCAGAGTGCAGAGAGACTTTGACTCAGCCGATCCAACATCTGGATCGGCTGAGCCAAAGCTCCCGCAGCTCACTGGTTGCCGTTCACCCCTATTCACATAGGGGCCGAACAGCAGTGAGTGAATAGCCGGATGCCGCCGAGCGGCATTCGGCTCAGCTATTTTGCTCGGTACCTCTGAATACCTCAGAATAGAAAATAGTGAAAAGTGTAGAAAAAAAAAGGTTTAAAAATGTAAATAAATAGTAACATTAAAAAAGAAATAAATATATTTTAAAAAAGAAAAACAAAGGAAAACAATTGGGCGGAGCTAGCAGTGACAGCTAGCTCCGCCCCAACTGTTTCCTATTGGCCGGCACCTGCTAGAGTCTTGTAGCAGGTCCTGGCCAATGAATAACAATGGGGCGGAGCCAGCCATGATGTCACGGTCGGCTCTGCCCAGTTTCTTATTGTTTAATGACAGATCAGTGTCCCGAGGTCATTTGGGGAAGCTGATCTGTCATTACACCTGGGCGGTGCCAGCCGAGAGATCACGGTTCATTGGCCGGGACCTGCTAGAAGACTCTGGCAGGTGCCGACCAGTAAGAAACAGTTGAGCAGAGCTACCGTAGCTGTCACCGCTAGCTCCGCCCAATTCTTTTTTCTTTTCTTTAGAATATTTTTCTTTTAATTTTCCTATTTTTAAAGTGATTTTTCAACTTTTTTTTCCATTAATTTCACTTATTTTCTATTCTGCTCAGTCCCTCGGAGGTACCGAGCAGGATAGCCAAGCCGATAAGACATATGCTTCGGCTTGCCTGAGCCAAAGTGACAGCCGAAGCGGGGTGAACGGCCAGCCGAAGGCCGGCCAATCTCCCCACAAATTACAGCTGGGCATAGCCAGCCATGATCTCACAGCTGACTGTCCACTTGTAATGACAGATCAGCGTCCCCAAATGACCTTGGGACACTGATCTGTCATTAAACAATAACAACTAGGCGGAGTCGCCCCCCGCCCAGTTGTTATTCATTGGCTGGGACCTGCTAGAAGACTCTAGCAGGCGCTTGCCAATAGGAAAGTTGGACAGAGCTAGCTGTCACTGCTAGCTCCATCCAATTGTTTTTTTTATTTATTTTTCTTTTCTTTAAGACATTTTTATTTTAATCTTCCTAATTTTTTACATTTTGTAAATCATTTTGCAAATGTTTTTAACATTCTTTTCACTTATTTGCTATTCTGCTCAGTATCACGGAGTTACCGAGCAGAATAGCCGAGCAGAATGCCACTCGGCGGCATTCGGCTATTCACTTACTGCCGTTCAACCCCTATTAGACTTAAGTTGAAGACCCTCATCACTTCGGCTCAGCTGAACATGCAGAGCATGTTCGGCTGACCGAAAGCAGCCTATGTACGACTGATTTCAGCCGATTTACATCTGAAATCAGCCCTACTGAGCCGGAGTGAATAGCCGAACGTCGTTCGGCTCTGTTCACTTCAACTCGGTTATTCACTCGGCAGCTAAGTGAATAACCTCCTTAGTCTCCAGTCATAATTGTCATTAAAGGAAGTACATTGAGGTTCTTGCACATGTGTTCCTATTGTTGTGTCACACTGTGCAGGATGCACAGCACAGAGATACAATGAGGAGTCAGATACACTGAGGTGCTGGATGTGCAGATAGCAGCTGTTATCACTGAAGTCAAGTGTAAGTCTTCCTTCTGTTCCTTTCTTTTTGCTGGCAGCATTGATGAGATGAACTGGACTGGTTCCTGGGTTCAGCTTGTACCATCTTAAACCATTAAAAGCGCTCACTTTAAACGTACAACATAGAGTGACATTGTCTCCTTCTGTGACAGTGATTGTGGCATTCTGGTAATCTACAGTATCCTGGCAATTCACAACTGCAAAATAAGAAAATGTAACAGTGTTGTACAAAATGTACTAAAAGAGTACTTGCGCAGTAAGAGTACAATGTATATGCCAGGACTTCACAGGTTTATCTTGATGTACTTCATCACCACATGCTAACATTTGTTTAATTCCTTTATGATTTTAATTATAGTCTGTCGGTTAATATTACAATGCTTATCAAAGTCATAATCATACTAAACAGAAGAGGATTTATTCTGTAACTTGCTCCTGAAAAATAACGCTGTGATAAATAAACTTACAGGAGGTCCAGAAAGTCCCCACTAATAGAACACTCCATAGTGAATACATTGTTGTGTCTTCATTAAATGTACGCTCCTCAGTAGATGAATGTGTGTGATGTGTGCTTGTTATACCCCACCAGATGTAGTGTCACCTCACCACATCACATGATCAGAAACCATTATATAAAGCTGGAGCTTGTCTCTCAAGTACGGATATCACAGAGTAATCACATTAGTTTTATTAAATGAGAAAGTATCATGTATACTATTTTGTTTTATTTTATAGTTTAGTTTTCTAGGTCTTTATTGCTACCTCCTAAACAAAAAAGTATTTAATATTTTTTTTTTATTCAATTCAAATATTGTTTTAGACTATTTCACTATTCTGATCCTTACAATATTTCAACAAAGTTATTAGTGACAAAATTCAATAACTAAAAAAAATCTATTATATTTTTGTAGGTTTGGCAATTATATTGTAGCCATTATTTTTAGTGAGGAGAAGCTGGAGAAGTACAGTGCTTCAGCGCACAGTTTCTACAATTTTCTCCCACTTTGTCCCTTTTCCATTCAAGTGTCTACTTTTCACTAATTTGAATTCTGGATAACAGCAAGTTTACTGTATTTAGTGTTTTACACATAACATGCTAAAACTAACCTGACAGTAGAGAAGAAAAAAGTCTTCCCTATTTAACCCATTATTTATCCCTAACTATCCACAATTAGACCCTCCTTCCTCTGCCCTCCTTAGCTAATTCTTCCCTAGGAAAAATCTTTTATACATTTCATATGATCATTTTTGGTGGTTACATTTGTTCATATTTTTAATGCCTTAGATTCACTTGTAAATATGTTTTCCACACTTTGTACTAGAACATAACTTTAGTGTCATTCTAAAAGGGAAAACTGCAGAAATAAATTAGCACTTTATATCTGTAGTAACACAAGTTTTATACACAAGTCCATTTTAAAATGATCAATGGTCAAAATTTATTTTTTTACTACTTTTTTGCTATGTTATTACCAAATTTCATAGGTGAAATGTTTAAATGGCTCTAAAACTTAGCTGGGTAAATATAATTTATTAAACCCTTATGGCTATGTTTCTTGGTCAGTGGTACATGTATTCCGGGAGGCACTTTTTGCAAGTCCAGAGCATACTTCTACCTGTGAAATTATCACAGTGTAACATATTTACAAAAAAACAAATAATATTTTTTTACAGCTTTAATCATTTGTAAACGAGTAAATACCGTAATAACATTGAGAAACACTGCCTCCCAGGATGTTTGAGTGTCTAGAAATGAAAGAAAATAGAGGAGCAGGACAATACTGCTGAAATAAAATAGACATGCTTTATAATAAGGGTCACTTAATTAAACCTATGTACAAAAGAGGGAGACCTATCTGTGCCATAACAGGGACCGATTAATGTATATACTAACCTGTAAATGTAGAAATACTCTGCTTATACTGCATTGTAACATATTGAGGTTGATGAAAGGCTTTACACTTCTTTAGGATGTATACTGTTGTCCCTATGTGAGTAGTAATTGAGGGATATGAGTTTTTATATGGTGCAAAATGTCTCCAGCCTTAAATGTGATAAAAATAAATGAGTTTACAAAGACGAAAATGTAAGCATAATCATATGTCATCTTACAGATGCCTTCAGGCTGCCCTTGAGCAAATTCATGCTCTCTCCGTACTGTATCCCACAAATAGAAAATGCCTTCAGTAAGAGATTAAATTAACATTTTTGCAAAACAAATTTCAAATGGACTTTGCTGCCACCTTGTGGCAAATATTGATCTGTGTAACAAGTGGTTCTCAAATCCACTGTTTGAGTATGCAGCCATCTGGCAACCGTAATAATTATTTTTACATTGTTGCATTGAAATATTCTTTTTTTCCTTTTCTCTTTTTTTTTTTTTAAATTGTTTTAGGGCCCGTTTACACTCCTGAGTTGTGGTTATGAATGAAACACGGCCAATCTTATTAAATGGCACCCCAATGTACTAAAGGCAATGCACCTGTGTTGAATCACATTTCAATGCACAGTAGTGCATCACAGTGTGTTGCCTTACAAAAATCTTTACAAATCTGTACAATCTTTACTATGTTAACATGAGCCCATTATTTTTCAGTGGGTTGCCTTATCGTAATGCATGTCAATATGTGATAACACATAACACTTAATTATTACTGCTGCATAAAGAAATAAATGGGCCCTCAGTGAACTGGTAAAAAGTGGCCAAAGCAGACCGTTCTCCCCACAAAAGACAACAGCTTGGCGGAGCCAGCCGTGATGCCACGGCTGGCTCCGCCCAGTTGTTGTCCTTCAATGACAGCCCAGCCTCCTCAAGGACACTGGGCTTTCATTAAACAACGATGGGTTTTGATTTATTTATTTATTTTTTATTTCGTTGGACGTCATGATTGACCTTAGGATTTTTTTTCTTTTAATCACATGTTTAATTTGTTTACATTTTTTCTATTGTGCTCGCTACCTCGGAAGTAGCAGTAGTAACAAATTTAAAAAAAAATGTTTGAAAATTATTTAAATAAATGTAAAAAAAATAAAAATAAATTAAAAAGTTAAGAAAATTTTTAAAAAATGTAAGGAAAATAAAAAAAAAACGGTGTGGGGTCCCCCTCCCAAACAATACCAGACCCTTCAGGTCTGGTAGGAATTAGGGGGATCCCTATTAAAAAAAAGGGGGGTACGAGCGAGCAGCATTCAGCTATTCACTCACTGCCATTCGGCCCCTATGAGAATAGTTGGGAACGGCAGCAAGTGAGCTGCCGGAGCTTCGGCTCAGCCGATCCAGATGTTGGATCGGCTGAGTTAAAGTCCCTCTACACTTCGACAAACATACGGAGCATGTTTGGCTGACCGAAGTGCAGCCGAAGGCAGCCGATGTGCAGCTGAAATCAGCCGTACAACCCAGAAGACTATAGCTGAATGTAGTTCGGCTCATTTTACTTCGGATGCGTTATTCACTCGGCTGCCTTTGGCAGCTTTGTGAATAACCCCCTAGTTTTAATCCATGGTAAAAATGATAAGCTTTCTTTCAAAAATATTAATATTGCCAACTAATGTTTTAAAAATGTTGTCTCTTTGTATACTCCTTATTTACATACACGGGGGAGCCATATTCGTCCATGAAATATTCAGACTCTGGTTTCTGCTTAATAGCCCAGGACAATGATTGTGATCATTCCTGTCTTACAAAGCAAGTCTGCAACAGGCATGAGGTTCAGGTTGGCTGCCGAGTTGGGTTCGCAGAGAACTTTACTTGTTCGTTTATAAAATACAATTGTGTTGCACTATGCCTATACCATAATGTGTGTGATCAAATAAAAACATTATATATATA
>NW_017306593.1:509330-554903 GCF_000935625.1 Nanorana parkeri
TATATATACAGTATCTCTTGCTTACTTATGATTTAGCATATACTATATTGTGATAAATCCCGTTAATCTATGCAACACCACACTCTGGACGTTTGTGTAACCATCAGAAAGTTGTTGTGTATTATGTATGTATCTCCTCTAATTGTTCCATTGGAACTAGACACACATCAAAGAAAAATTGGTGCATAGAAATTCATGATCAATAAGTGTCCAGTATTGTGGGTGAAGAAAATAAAAACCGTTAATTCAAAACAGTTCTCTGCCATAGAAAGTGACAGCTTTTATCTCTTATTCAAATGGTGGTCAATAAATCCTCCGTCCGTACTCCTTATTTGTTCTAAAGTGCACTTGTCAGAAATATCTTATTAGATGCATTCTTAATCAGAAAGAAATCCCTTTCATGTGTCCAAAAGCTTGGAACTCCCCTCCTCTCTTCCTCCACGCCATCTTCCGAGATTGACAGGGATTTTACACTACGCTCCTTTCTCCGTCTCCTTTCCTCCCTTCCTTCATTGAAATTCCCTTAGCGCTCAAGGGGAAGAAACAAAGATCTCCATTGTGCAGTATATTCTAAAATCTATTTATTCGGCTAAAAAGATTGCAGAGGGGTAGTATCAAATCTGACACAGCATCAGTGATGATTCAAACACAGGAAACAGCCGTAGACTCCGCCCTAAAGCATTTTGTCTTTTTCAAAGGGATTTATACCGCTGTCTCCTGCATGTTTACATTTTCCAAACAATTCTGATATTGCATACTAAAATATAATAATCTCTTCATGTCCACAAAGTGCTATTGGTTATCGACACCTACATCTTATATCTAATGAACAATATATTACTTAATCTATCAAATGTAAAAAATAAATGAATTAATAAAAAATATATGCATACAACCGCATGATAAAGCACTAAAGCCACTAGGTGTCCCTAGATCTTTTAAATATAATATAAGGGCTTGAAAACTATTGAAGATAATTCTAGGTAGAGTCTAGAAACAACAAAAAAGGCGGGTGCCCCTCAAAATTCTTCTGGGTCTCCTATTAATTTTAATGGGGAAACCCCTACTCATTCACACAAAAAATGTAAAGTGTAAAGAAGTAAGTGCAGACACTTTCTGACAAGTCTTTTATTAAAGATAAAAAGAAACAAAGCAGCCGAGAGCTATTATTTGCCGGCAATTTTAACAGCATTTTCTTGCTTTGTAAATGTCAGTTTTTCTGTAGTAGGTTGTATACATTGTACAGAAGCACCACTTCACAGGCAGGTTTAGGCTATCACCCAAGCATGTTATTTAACGCCTTAGTGACGAGAGACATACACTATATGTCTCCGCCACTAATTGCCCAAATGACTAATCACGTACACTGTACGTGATCAGCTATTTGGGATTCTGTAATGCTGGTAACCGCTGAGAATCAGCGGTTACCGTTCATTAATGGATTCCTTAGTATTTAGGCATCCATTACTGAAAGAGTTAAGCTTTCTTCAGTCACACCTTTCAGGAATCAGGTGTCTGACAATGATAGCAGTGCAGTATTTACTGCTCTTGCCGTCACTCTGACAGTTGGTATAGACCAGGATTAGGGAATTTCGATGTAAAACGTTTTTTTTCCCCTACAGTTTCTGTAATAGAAACATTTAGCTACATGTTTCTTTTGCAGAAACAATACTGCAGGCTTCTGATCATTTTTCTTTTTTTTTTGTCACATTTCACTTAGTCAAGGTGTACTTTTGCATTGTTGCACATATTTGCTCCTCTTAATTTTTTCCTTTTATGGAGCTCATATTAAAAACATTTTTTTTTCTTCTCACTCCTTCATAAATATGTATTTGAATAGGGAGATGAATAATACAGTTACGGTAAAGGGGAGGTACTCTCTCCTTTTCCTTCCCCCTTCTTTCACTTTTTTTTGTGCATTTAATTATGTAAGTGTTAATATTGTGTTAATTGTGCGTATTCTTTTTTGTATTGTAATATATGTAATGAATACATATGTTAATAAAAAGTTGATATGTCTGTGAAGGTTCTCATTTATCCAGGTCATGGTATATCTGTAAAAAATAAGTCAAGGCCTATTACATCCAGAAAGCTCCCGGACGGCCGTTTTCTTACAGCAGCCTGCCGCGAGGGGGTTAAAATCCAGCCCTATCCTCCAGCACACTGTCCAATCCTCCATGCATTTTGTTTGTTAATTATTAGCCTAGAAAACGGAGAGAATTGATTTTCACGTTTTAACCTCCTATAGACTTTAATGGTTTTCGCATTAAAGTCCGCAATTGAAGAACCTTTTAGCACGTTCGCTGAATACACCTGTAAATCAAACCCAAGAAAAAAAAATTGCAATGTTATTTGCAAATATTTTTTCAGCTTCCCATCTGCTTTTGTTCTATACACACTGAGAAAGGCCATTCCAGTGCACTAAACCAGGTCTACATGTGAGCATCTGCCTTTAACATGATCACATGTCTCAGTGTAGGAAACCCAAAGATGGTTATAGGGATGCCTGTAATTTGATTTCAGGCTCTCTGCAGAAATCTGGGAAAACTAATGAGCTAATTACAGGACCAGAGACATGAGCATTCTGTAAAATCCTGTCTTGAGCAGCAAGCAGCGAGAGCCGTGCTACATGGGGGAGCATGTCTAGCAGACTGTATGCCATGTCTAGCAGTACTGATTGCAGGGTAAGTAGCCAGAATCAGGGCAGCAGTCAGGGCAGGTTTTTTTGGGCACATTCAATACAGATAAACAGAAGAAATACCCTTTTAAGGCTACATTCACACGTGTATCTTTACATGCGATTGGGATTCCTGCATCAGGAATTTGTGTTTTCCTCCAGCAGGAATCCCTAATCTGCCATTTACAAGCAGCAGCTGCCACCCATTCAAGTTAATGATCGGGTGTCAGCCACTGCATTTGAATGCCGGCACGCTGCATGTGATCGTATGTGATGCGATTACATGCGGTTAGAACCAATCACTTTCCCTGGACGCATCAATGAAATTCAAATGTAGTGGCTGTCACACGATTATTAACTTGAATGGGTGACAGCTGCCACTTGTAAAGGGATTCCTACTTAAGAAAATCGCAAGTTCCTGATGCAGGAATCCCTAATTGCACCTAAAGATATCGGTGTGAATGGGGTCTAAAATGTTTCAGCATTGGCAATGCATGTTTTATATTCCACTACATTGTACTTATCTGGTCAGGGCTTTTCCCCTACTATGTATTATTTCTGTGTATGTGCTTGTCCTTGGATGTTTTAAGGATCTGTATTACTCAAGTTTGTTCATATCCCTTACTTACTGTCAGGAAGCCAGAGCCGGAGCCAGGATTCTTTCACCGCGGTTTGCGCATGCGCCTGGTGCAGCTAATAGAGTTGTATCAGGTGCAGCACCTCTGCATAAATGTGTGCAACGTGCTTGTTCCAGACGTTCCTCCTGCCTCATCCTCTGTACTGCTTTGCCTGCACATTGATGACCTCGGCCTGTCCTAACTATTCTGCTATCCTTGTCTGCTGGACCTGCAACCATCTCTGCTACTCCTGCTCATCAAAATTCAGCTACTACTGGCACTCCTGCCACTCTGTGTCCCCCGGTGCTCCTGTACCCATCCAGGTGCCCCCAGGACCATAGAAGTGAGAGAGGCCGCCCTCGCCATTTCAGACTCCCTTAAGGTACATGACACTTACAGTGGCTCAGGATATGTCAGTGCTATGCCCCTAAAGAATGTTATCCTATTTAGGATTAATACACCTACCTTTGCTTTAAAGGTAAATATCATCAAATATCATCCTAAATGAATAATATTTAGTTTGATTAAAAAAAAAAAAACAATCGCCATTACTATTTTATTTTTTCATTCTTTGTTGTATCTCAGTGCTGCTGATTTCCTCTAGCCTCTTTCAGCCTCTCCCAATCCATATGACTTTACTTCAGCATCAGCTGAGTATCATTGCTGTGGACCGCCTGAACCTGATAGGGACAACAGTGGCCCATGCCTTTGTCATGTGTGTCAACACAGCCACTAGTGGTCTCCACTGGGAGTACATGTGACTAAGTAGGGCACAACAAAGAGATAGCTGTCACCCTGTAACACAAAGTTACTGAACCAGGAATTCCATGGCAGGATCACCAAATATTATTTGAATGAAAGCAGCATATATGCAAAGATTCAGAATTACTTTTGAAATTACATTAACATGTTAAGGCTCATATGAGATTTTAGTGATTGGGTATAGATCTGCTTTAAGGATTTTCCTGTACCTAATATACATATCTGTAATACATTTTTATTTATTTAAATAGTTGATTCTATAGGTAACAATCTATGAAGGTGAGCACTTTTACTGTAAGGAACAGCCAGTCATAGGTGGTTATTGTATGTAGATGTAGAAGTTCTTGTACAGTTCTTCCTGTCAGTTCATACACTGTGCTTCCACCGAGCAGAGATACAATGAAGAGTCAGATACACCAGGGTGCTGGATGTGCAGTGAACAGCCACCCTTGTTCTGGAATTCAACAGTGAATCTTCCTTCTGATTTGTATTGTTCTAAAGCAGCATATAAGATGAGTTCTGGACCACCTCCTGGGTTCAGTCTGTACCAACCTAACCCATAAAATGTAGATACTTGATATCTACAATAAAGAGTCACATTTCCTCCTTCTGTGATGGTGACAGTGCTGTTCTGGTAATTCACAGAATCCTGGCAATTCACAGCTGCAAAGCAAGAAATAAAAACAGAAAATTGAAACATCACATTCACAGCCTTTATGCGTGACTTACTAACAATAGCCAACATTTTATAGTAATTTTAAAATGTGTGTAAAGCTCAACATTGCAACCCTGGTGTACTACACATTGCATTGTCACCAGCTACTGAACTGGGTTTCAATTCTTTTGAGATTTTAAATACCATGCATTATTATTCTACATAGGAGTCTATTAGGTTGTGAGCTCCAGTTGGGATAAATACTGCTTTCAGTGGTGTTCCTAAAAGCTTGTTTTCTGTACTCTACTGTACCATAAATCAGGAAAATAAAACTATGTCAGGACAGATCTCATAAACTATAAAGCAAAGATAATAGTAATAAAGCACACATTTGACTAGTAATACAAATTAGGGATATAAAAGGCAATGTCTTCTCAACCTGATCCAGTCCTCATAAATCAGCTGCATTACTCATGAATATAAAACAATCAGGGAGGTTACATGATTCTGGAGTTAAAGATAAGGCTGGTCCTGTGAAAAGTAAACTTACAGAAAGTCCAGAAAATGTCTAGTAAAACTAAACTCCATAGAGGGTTCATTATTGAATCTCTTCTGAATGTAAGATCTCCAGCAGATGAATGTGATGTGTGCTGTACAAGATGAGAGTAGAGCTAGTCATTCACCACAGAATGCAGGATGGTGTCACCTGACCTACATTGTCACCATATCACATGATTGCAAACCTTGTATTTCCAGCTGCTTGTAGTCTATCCATTAAATCAGGGGTGTCAAACTCAATTTAATCGTGGGCCGCATCAACATTATGGTTACCCTCAAAGGTATCTCTAAGACTATATAAATGTATCTAATCTTTATCATAATTGCCTCTGCATTCGATTATCACTGGTTTTAGTAATAACTTAATACCTAGATCTGAAAGTAGAAGTCTAGGAAATGGCCTGGTGGGCCACATTCGGCCCCTGGGCCTTGAGTTCAACACAAGTGCATTAAATGATAAAACAGCATAAGCCTTGTTGAACATTAACAGGTTTATTCACAAAAGGGTGAAGAGTTTGGAGAAGGCAGGAGAAGTGAACAATCTAGGACAACATACCGTATATACTCGAGTATAAGCCGAGATTTTCAGCCCATTTTTTTGGGTGAAAAGTGCCATTAAAAAAAAAAGGAACATATCAGACACCTGTTTTTTGGGGAAATAATATATACATGCTTTTGGGACCACTTAAAGTCATATTTGTGAAGCAGTGAATGTGGCATTCACCGAACATTCACTACAGGTATATCTTCCTTGTGCACACGTTTTAAAATACAGCAACTGATTCACCTGCTGTGAATGTTTGTTCAATGTCATGTTCCCTGTTTCATAAATATGCCCCCCTGGTTTGCCAAGTATTGTAACATCATACCTGGCAAACGGAACTCATTTTATTGAAAGCAGGCAACTAAAAGTAGGTAATCAATAAAGAATCTACTGTGTGTTTACCTAATAATGTACTAGTAATGTGGTAGTGTGCACTGCATGTGCTGAACTGTTCTACAGTTATTATTTATATACATTAAGTTACTCTAATACAGTGAGGAAAATAATGATTTGATCCCCTGCAGATTTTGTAAGTTTGCCCACTTACAAAGAAATGAAAGGTCTATAATTTTTATCATAGGGATATTTTAAATGCTAGAGACAGAATATCAACCAAAAATGCAGAAAAACAGAAAAAATGGTCACCAGCACTCCAAGTTTTCTTCAAAACTAAATCCTTTTATTCAGTCTTGCAGATCATATCAGCATGCTAAAGAAGAAATTATTACAGCCCTGATTTACCAGGAAAGGCCTGATCCTGAAAATGTTCAGTCTGATGCAGTCGGCAGGCTGCACGAGAGACACTTACGCAATAAGATCCTTTCCACCCCGAAGACCGGATACCCCCAAAAAATTCTGCGTGTTTAGCAAAAAAGGAATTAGTTCCCATTGTCCATACTGTCCCTCAAAACCTGGCCTCTGCAATAAAAATGGCTTCCGCCTCTACCATACTCGACTGCGATATTAGTGTAGGTATGGTGAAGATGTTTCTCATGTGCTTGACTAGCTGCTATTTGCATGTACTCAATCTCCTGTGTACTGACTTCCACATTTCTGCCTGCTGCCGTCACTAATACTTTGCCTGCAAACCAACCATGTCTCTGCATGCCTCCTAAACTGATCCTTGCTTGTTTGTGAACTACGTCTCTGTCTGCCACCTGGACTGACCCTTTGCCTACATACTGACCATGTATTTGCCTGCCGCCTGAACTGACCTCAGCCTGCTTACTGACCACGTCTCTGTCTGCCGCCTGGACTGACCCTTTGCCTACATACTGACCATGTCTTTGCCTGCCGCCTGAACTGACCTTGGCTTGCATACTGACCACATCTCTGCTTGCCACCTGAACTGACCTTGGCCTGCATACTGAGCACATCTCTGCCAACTGAACTGAACTAGGGCTGTTTGTTGACCACATTTCTTCCTGATCCCTGTAGTGACCCATCTGCATGTCCAACTGACAAAGCCAAAACACCAGTCCCAGCCATCCTATGAAGACAGCTGCACTCCTGGAACCACAGGTACTGTTTTGTTTACCTTTTGTCCAGCTTCCTGGCTGCTGAACATAGCATTGTGTATGATTCCTGGGGTTAGCCAAGTACCAGAAGGCCTGCTTGGCTTGGGGGAATGGGGTCATAACCAGGGCCGGTGCTAGGATTCTTGCCTACACAGGCAAGGTGCATTTTTGCGCCCCCGCCCCCCCTCCCCGACCCCCTGTAAAAACGGCATTTTGACAAGTACTTGCACTTGTCAAGATGCCCCGATGTTTGCGCTATGGTTTTTTGTTTTTTTTCACTTACCTGAGGTGCCGCGCGTGTCGGGATCCTCTGGCAGTCGCCGGCCAGCTAAATTAGGACCCCCACCTGGAGCTCCTCCCACTGGACCAGCGCTGACTCGCCGCTGCTCTCCCGCACCGAAGGTGAGTGAAGAAAAAAATGCCCTGTTTTTTCCACCCTCACCCTGCAGCTCCCTCAGGTGGCCGCCTGACTTGCCTTGCGGTAGCGCCGGGCCTGGTCATAACATTCCCCCAAAGTGCTCTGTACCAAATACCATGGAGCACTTTGAAAGCCTCATGGTGCTCCGAGGTATTTACACTCCTCTCTCTGTGGCTAGGCTGTGAAAAAGTCTCACACATGTGGTATCCCCATACTCGGGAGGAGTAGCAGAATGTGTTTTGAGGTATAATTCTGAGTATGCTTATGCTATGTGTTAGTAATAGCTTATTAATTTACAACTGTGTATAAAAAAATGAATTTTCATTTTCTTTCTTCATTTCAGGGCAAAAGAATGAAATCTTTAAGACACTCACCATGCCGCTTATTAAATACCTTGTGGCCGCTACTTTCCAAAATGGGGCCATTTTGTGGTGGTTTCTATTGTTCTGGCACTCCAGGGTCTCCAAAAATGTAATAGGTAGTCAGGGAATCAGATGATTAATTTGTGCCCCTTAAAAGCTTCATGTTGCTCCTTGAATTTTTGGTCTCTTTAATGCGGCTAGGCTGTGAAAAAGTCTCACATGTGTGGTATCTCCATACTCGGGAGGAGTAGCAGAACGTGTTTTTGGGGTGTAATTCTAAGTATGCCCATATTGTGTATAAGAAATATCTTTTTAACTGACAACTTTGTGTACAAAAAATATGTTTTTATTTTCTTTCTTGATTTTTCAAAAACTTGGGGCAAAAAATGAAATCTTCAAAACACTCACCATGCTACTTATTAAATACCTTGGGGTGTCTGCTTTCCAAAATGGGGTCATTTTGTGGGTGTTTCTACCATCCTGGCACTCCAGGGCCTCCAAAAATGCAACAGGTGGTCTGGGAATCAGATGATTAATTTATGTCCCTTGAAAGCCTCATGGTGCTCTTTGGATTTTTAGCCCCTCTATGAGGCTAGGCTGTAAAAAAAAAGTCTTGCATGTGTGTTATCTCCATACTCGGGAGGAGTAGCAGAATAGGTTTTGGGGTATAAATCTAACTATGCCTGTGCTATATATAGGAAATATCTTATTAACTGACAATTTTGTGTAAATAAATACATTTTTTCTTAATTTCCTGATAACTTGTGCCTAAACGAGACCTCTTTAAAACACTCACCATGCATCTTATCAAATACCTTTGGGTGTCTGCTTTCCAAAATGGGGTCATTTTTTTTGTTTATCAACTTTTTATTTCTATTCCAACAATACATTAGACAGATAAGTTTAAACATACAAATAAATAAATAATTTAACAGTCACAATGACCTACATCATCATTCTAAACCCCCCAATGAAAAAAAAACCTCCGATCTTAATTTACATATAAATAGCTCTATGGGGTCATTTTGAGGTGTTTCTACTGTCCAGGCATTTTAGGGCATCAAGAAATGCAATAGGCAGTCAGGGCACCAGGGTTGATACATTTCAAATATATATCCCCTAGTTTTGTAGACTGTATAACCTTAACACATTCTAATTAATTTAAACTTATTTGGATTTTTTTTTACCAAAGAAATGTAGCAGAACACATTTTGGCCTAAATCTATGAAGAAAAATTATGTACTTGCAATGTTTCATTCACATAATGTAAGGAAAACAGGTTTTTTTTTTTTCAAAATTTTCTGTATTTTTTTCTTTATATAGTAAAAAAAGTAAGCTCTAGTTGTCTCAAAACAAATGCAATAAAATTCATTTTAGTACATCGCTGCATGACTGAATAAATGTCAGTCAAAGTACTGCAGCACTGAATACTTTAACACCCCGGTCGTCAAGTCGTTAAAGAGAACTTAGTCAAGATGGTCATCTGTGAAGTTCTATAATAATGGGTTATCCACTTTGTATTTATTTGTGGTAAATGTAAGCTCCACAAACCCTGTGCTGAATGTACAACCTCCAACATCTCCAGACTTTTGCATATGCAGATTTTGTAGATGCACAGAAATCCTTTTGTAGCATCAGGAAGGTTACAGTGAGCTGAAATCGCATGCAAATCATAAACTTTTCAGTAGACACAAGCTAACAGCTTTCCTTTTACTCTTTAGTGCTGATTTTGTGTTTTGTTTGGAGCTCCCCTTTAAATTCTGAATTGTGATGTTTGCTTCAGAATACCTGTTCCACTATGACTTAGTCCCCTATAATAATTGTCATTGAAAGAAGTACCATGAGGTTCTTGCACAGGTCTTCCTATCATTGTGTCACACTGTGCATCATGCACAGCACAGAGATACAATGAGGAGTCAGATACACTGAGGTGCTGGATGTGCAGATAGCAGCTGTTATCACTGAAGTCAAGTGTAAGTCTTCCTTCTGTTCCTTTCTTTTTGCTGGCAGCATTGATGAGATGAACTGGACTGGTTCCTTGGTTCAGCTTGTACCATCTTAACCCTCGAAAAGCACTTACTCTAAACGTACAACATAGAGTGACGTTGTCTCCTTCTGTGACAGTGATTGTGGCATTCTGGTAATCTACAGTATCCTGGCAATGCACAACTGCAAAACAAGAAAATGTAACAGAGTTGTACAAAATGTACTAAAATAATACTTGCGCAGTAATAATACAATGCGTATGCCAAGACTTCACAGGTTTATCTTGATGTACTTCATCACCACATGCTAACATTTGTTTAATTCCTTTATGATTTTAATTATAGTCTGTCAGTTAATATTACAATGCTTATCATTCTTCCAGAAAAATAACAGAAAGTCATAATCATACTAAACAGAAGAGGATTTATTCTGTAACTTCCTTTTGAAAAATAATGCTGTGATAAATAAACTTACAGTACACCCAGAAGGTCCCCAGTAACAGGAAACTCCATAGTGAATACATTTTTGTGTCTTCATTGAACGTAAGCTCCTCAGTAGATGAATGTGTGTGATGTGTGCTTGTTATACCCCACCAGATGTAGAGTGTCACCTGACCTCACCACATCACATGATCAGAAACCTATTATATCAAGCTGGAGCTTGTCTCTCAAGTACGGATTTCATAGAGTAATCACATTATTTGTATTAACTGGAAAGTATCATGTACACTATTTTGCTTTATTTTATAGTTTAGTTTTCTAGGTTTTTATTGCTACCTCCTGAACAAAAAATATTTAATCACCTTTTGATTAAATTCAAATATTGTTTTGACTATTTCACTGTTCTGATCTTTGCATTATTTCAACAAAGCTGTTAGTGACAGAATTCAATAACCTAAAAAAAATTAATTACATTTAGTAGGTTTGACACTCATAGTGTAGCCATTATTTTCAGTGAAGAGAAGCTGGAGAAGTACAGTGCACAGTTTCTACAATTTTCTCCCTCTTTGTCCTTTTTCCATTAACCTGTCTACCTTTCACTAATTTTCACAAGTCAATATTGTGAATTACTCTACCCATCTTTAGAAGAGGAACCAGTTAAGAACCTAGAAAGTATCTTGTATGGCCTAGTGTCCTTTACAGCTAAATCTGTGGGTTTAGCTGCCAGGTCTTTCATTTTGACATTGGGGTAATAATCTGTGTAGCAGGACTGCTGTCAGCTGCTCTTTATGCTCTGATTGATGTAACAACTTACAGCATCATACATCTTACAAAAATAAATACATTCAATACAGTGTACTTAGCTGCTGCTTTCATGAACAGCTAATGACAATGTATTTAGTGTTTTACACAGGACGTGCTAAAAATAACCTGACAGTAGAGAGAAACTATCCACAATTAGACCCTCCTCCCTCTGCCCTCCTTGGCTAATTTTTCCTTAAAACATTTTTTTATACCTTTCATATGATCATTTTTGGTGGTTTAATTTGTTCATATTTTTGATGCCTTACAGTAGATTCATTTGCAAATATCTTTTCCACACTTTGTACTAGAACATTATTTTAGTGTCATTCTAAAAGGGATAAATTGCAGAAATAAATTAGTACTTTATATCTGTAGTAACACAAGTTTTATACACAAGTTCATTTTAAAATGATCAGTGGTCAAATGGATTTTTTTCACTACTTTTTTTGCTTTTATAACATATACAATATTCAATAGCTGAAAACATATTTCCAAAAGAAAGGTGTGTTTTCCCAAAAAATAATACATGTATAACTTCTCCATGATAAGTGATGTTATTACCAAATTTCATAGCTGAGATGTTTAAATGGCTCTAAAACTTAGCTGGGTAAATATCATTTATTAAACTTCAATTTGTAAAAGAGTAAATACCCTAATAACATTGAGAGGCGCTGCCTCCCAGGATGTTTCAGTGTCTACAAATTAAGGAAAATAAAGGAGCAGGACAACACTGCTTAAATTAAAAAAGACATGCTTTATAAAAAGGGTAACTTAATTAAACCTATGTGCAAAAGAGGGAGCCCTATCTGTGCCATAAAAGTGACCAATTAATGTATACTGTATACTAACCTGTAAATGTAGAAATACTCTGCTTATACTGCATTGTAACATATTGAGGTTGATGAAAGGCTTTACACTTCTTTAGGATGTATAACGCTGTCCATATGTGAGTAGTAATTAAGGGATAGGAGTTTTTATATGGTGCAATATGTCCCCAGCCTTAAATGTGATCAAAATAAGTGAGTTTTTGAAGTAGAAGCTGTATTACAAAGATGAAAATGTTGGCAGCTCCACATTCATATGTCATTTTAAAGATGCCTTCAGGCTGCCCTTGGTCAAATGCATGCTCTCTCCATACGGTATCCCACAAATGGACAATCCCTTCAGTAAGAGAGTAAACTGACATTTTTTCAAAACAAATTTCAAATGGACTGTGCTGCCACCTTGTGGCAAATATTGATCTGTGTAACAAGTGGTTCTCAAATCCACTCAGGGGGTTTGAGAACCACTTGTTTTGAAATTTGTATTGAAAAAATGTCAGTGTAATCTCTTACTGAAGGCATTGTCCATTTGTAGGATACCGTATGGAGAGAGCATGCATTTGCTCAAGAGCAGCCAAAAGACATATTTAAAAGGACATATGAATATGGAGCTGAACCGAAGGGCTGATGTACGGGCTATTCACTATAGCCCGTACAGCACCTGAAGGCGGCTGAGCGGCTCAGCCGAGCCGAAGGCATATGCTTCGGCTTGACTGAGCCAAAGTGACAGCCGAAGCGGGGTGAACAGCCAGCCGAAGGCCGGACGTTCTCCCCACAAATGACAGCTGGGCAGAGCCAGCCATGATCTCACAGCTGACTCCGCCCACATGTAATGACAGATCAGCATCCCCAAATGATCTGGGGATGCTGATCTGTCATTAAACAATAACAAATGGGCGGAGTTGGCCCCGCCCAGTTGTTATTCATTGGCCGTGACCTGCTAGAAGACTCTAGCAGGTGCTGGCCAATAGGAAACAGTAGGACGGAGCTAGCTGTCACCGCTAGCTCCGCCCAATTAATTGTTTTTTTTATTTATTCTTCTTTTCTTTAAGACATTTTTATTTTAATCTTCCTAATTTTTAAAATCATTTTGCAAATTTTTTTCACCATTCTTTTCACTTATGTGCTATTCTGCTCGGTACCACAGAGGGACCGAGCAGAATAGCCGAGCCGAATGTCACTCGGCATCATTCGGCTATTCACTCACTACCGTTCGGCCCCTGTGAGAAAAGGGGCGAACGGCAGCGAGTGAGCTGCCGGAGCTTCGGCTCAGTCGATCCAGGTGTTGGATCGGCTGAGTCGAAGTTCTTCTGCACTTCGGCTCAGCAGAACATGGCAGCCGAAGTACGACTGATTTTAGCCGATGTATGGCTGAAACTAGCCGTACAAGCTAGAAATGAATAGCCAAAAGTTAGGCTCACTTCACTTCGGGCGGGTTATTCACTCAGCTGCCTGCCAGTGCTTCGGCTCAGCCATTCCAGATGTTGAGTCAGCTTAGTCGGAGTCCCTCTGCACTTCGGCTCAGCCGAACATGCACAGCATGGTCCGGGTGACCGAAGGCAGCCAATGTACAGCCGGAGTGAATAGCTGAATGTCGTTCGGCTCATTTCACTTCGGTTGGGTTAGTCACTCGGCTGCCAAAGGCAGCTTTGTGAATAACCCCCCTAGTGTTT
The DNA here is from genome assembly GCF_000935625.1 of Nanorana parkeri. Classification (NCBI taxonomy): domain Eukaryota; kingdom Metazoa; phylum Chordata; class Amphibia; order Anura; family Dicroglossidae; genus Nanorana; species Nanorana parkeri. The sequence goes on from NW_017306593.1 coordinate 523,165, forward strand.
GAATAAGTACCACTACTAAATGTTACAGCTTTCCCTCAGGTTGGTTGTTAGAAAGTCAGAAGCCACTGGCTACCTTACAACCTATGAGTCATCCTTTCTGACTCATCCCTGAAGAAGATGTGTGGTTTCCCCCCCCTGAAAATTCCATGCCAGGGACTTCGGGTCTGGTATGGATTTTAAGGGGATCCCAAACAATAATGACATGGGGTCTTCTCCAAGGTACATACTAGGCCTTGGTATGGATTTTAAGAGGGACCCCAAGCACCTCAAAATTCTTGTCAGGCTCTTTGGGTCTGGTATTAATTTTAAGGTGAAAACCACAAAATAAAATTAGGTTCCCCCATACGAATGTCTAAAGGGTACTTAGTACGCCTACTTATTCACATAAAAAAATTTAAAGTGTAAATAAGTAAGCGCAAACACTTTCTGACAAGTCTTTTATTAAAGAATAAAAATCCCCAAAAATGTCCCACACTGCACATCCATTGTCAATCACATTGTCCAGCATCCAGCGTCAGCTGTTGAATGTTATTCACCGTAATTGAAGACGATCTGCATCTCTGGACAACATGATTGACAGTGGTATGGAGTGATGGAGTGTGGGACATTTCTTGGGATTTTTTCTTTTTATGGACCTGTCACAAAGTGTCTGTGTGTATATTCACACTTTATATTTCTTTTGTGAATAAAAATGATCACTGTGTACCCTTACTCATACACATAGGCACTGAGGGCTAGCATCTGGGGGCCCCCTTTATTCTTAATTAGCCCTCCGCCCACTGAGCCCCAGAACCTCTGGGTCAGGGTTGTGGGGAAGAGGCCCTTGTCCTCATTAACATGACACGATGCCTTGCCCACCCCAGTAAGGCACACCCCAAAGGGCCTTGTATCAACTTTGAGAGGGACCTCATGTTTTTGTTTTTTTTGGCCTGTGGGGTCCCCCTTAATATCTAAAGCAGACTCTCATCAAGGATAATGGTCTGATATAGATGAAGGGTATCCCCAGCACCCCTAGGGTTTACAAACAGAAACAAATCACCCGGGAGCTGTCATTTTCAGGCAATTTTAACAGCCTTTTGTTGCTTTGTAAATGTCAGTTTTTCTGTAGTAGGTTGTATACATTGTAAAGGCAGATTTAGACTATCCCCCATGCATGTTATTTAAAGGAACTATGCATTTTTAAAATTGCCTTTTAAGCATTAATAAAATCCAGCCATCACCTCCAGCGCACTGCCCAATCCTCCATACATTTGCTGGGGACAGCAAACATGTCCCCAAAGTACCATACATGTTCCCAGAGCACCATACTTGTATGTCCCCAGAGCACCATATACCTCACCAGGCTGTGATCTTACCTGCATGGCATGTGGCTCTCTTCAGGGCTCTTTGGGCAGTGGCTATGCTGTGTGGAAAGTTGATCAGACAGGTGCCATCTCCGGGCTGTACTGTGCTGTGTGGGGCTGTCCATGACTGTGTCTGCGCTGAGAAGGAGTAGATATAGAACCGGACAAGCACTGGCAGGGACAGCTACTGCCATGTCCCCAGCCGGCTGCTGAGGTCCCCCAAGGACGGGAAACACTGTGGTTTTAAAAAAAATGGGACCAAATAGATTTTTTTAAGAAAACTACGGGATGGGGGTGGGGGGATTATTAAATAACGGTACTGTCCCATTTAAAACGGGATGTATGGTCAGCCTAGATTTGGGATTTCTGCATCAGGAACTTGCATTTTCCTTCAGCAGGAATCCCTAATCTTCCATTTACAAGCGGCAGCTGACAACCATTCAAGTTAATGATCGGGTGTCAGCCACTGCATTTGAATGCCGGCACGCTGCATGTGATCGTATGTGATGCGATTACATGTGGTTAGAATCAATCAATTTACTTGGAACGCATCGATCAAATTCACATGTAGTGGCTGTCACCAGATCATTAACTTGAATGGGTGACAGCTGCCACTTGTAAATGGAAGATTAGGGATTCCTATTCAATGAAATCGCAAGTTCCTGATGCAGGAATCCCTTTTGCACATAAAGATATAGGTGTGAATGGGGTTTAAAATGTTTCGTCACTGGCAATGCATGTTTTATATTCCACTACATTGTACGTATCTGGTCAGGGCCTTTCCCCTACTATGTGTTATTTCTGTGTATGTTCCACTCTACAGCTGTATGTGCTTGTCCTTGGATGTTTTTAGGATCTGTATTACTCAACTTTGCCCATATCCTTTACTTAATACAGTGGCTCAGGATATGTCAGTGCTATGTCCCTAAAGAATGTCTGAGTTATCTTATTTAGGATTACTACAACTACTTTTGCGTTAAAGTTAAATATCATCCTAAATAGATGATATTTAGTTTGATAAAACATAATCGCCATGACTTTTTTGTTTTTTCATTCTTTGTTGTATCTCAGTGCTGCTTAGTTCCCCTAGCCTCTTTCAGCCTCTTCCTATCGATATGACTTCACTTCAGCATCATTGTTGTGGACCGCCTGGACCTGATAGTGACAGCAGTGGCACATGTCTGTGTCATGTGTGTCAGCACAGACACTAGTGGCCCCCACTGGGGGTACATGTGACTACGTAGGGCACAACAAAGAGATAGCTGTCACCCTGTAACACAAAGTTACTGAACCAGGAATTCCATGGCAGTATCAACAGATATTATTTTAATGAAAGCAGCATATATAAAAAGAATTGGAAATACTTTTGAAATTACATTAACATGTTAAGGCTCATATGAGATTTTAGTGATTGGGTATAGATCTGCTTTAAGGATTTCCCTGTACCTAATATACCTATCTGTACTGAAAATAAATTTGTATTTACTTAAATAGGTGATTCTATAGGTAACATGAAGGTGAGCACTTTTACTGTAAGGAACAGCCAGTCATAGGTGGTTATAGTATGTAGATGAAGTTTTTGCACAGCTCTTCCTGTCAGTTCATATACTGTGCTTCCACTGAGCAGAGATACAATGACGAGTCAGATACACCGGGGTGCTGGATGAGCAGTGAACAACCGCCCTTCTCTGGGAATTCAGCAGTGAATCTTCCTTCTGATTTGTACTGTTCTGTAGGAACATTTATGATGAGTTCTGGACCACCTCCTTGGTTCAGTTTGTACCAACTTAACCCATAAAAATTAGATACTTGATATTTACAATAAAGAGTCACATTTTCTCCTTCTGTGATGGTGACAGTGCTGTTCTGGTAATTCACAGTATCCTGGCAATTCACAGCTGCAAACAAGAAATAAAGACTTAAACAGAAAATTGAAATATCACATTCACCGCCTCTATGCGTGACTTACTAACAATAGCTAACATTTTATAGTAATATAAAAATGTGTGTAAAGCTCAACATTGCAACCCTGGTGTACTACACATTGCATTGTCACCAGCTACTGAACTGGGTTTCAATTCTTTTGAGATTTTAAATACTATGTATTATTCTACATATTAGTTTATTAGGTTGTGAGCTCCAATTGGTATTTTCCGTACTCTACTGTACTATAAATCAGGAAAATAAAACTATGTCAGGACAGATCTCATAAACTATAAAACCAAGATAATAGTAATAAAGCACACTTTTGACTAGTAATAAAAATTAGGGATATAAAAAGGCAATGTCTTCTCAACCTGATCCAGTCCTCAAAAATCACAATCAGCTGTTTTATTCATGAATATAAAACAATCAGGGAGGTTACATGATTCTGGAGTTAAAGATAAGGCTGGTCCTGTGAAAAGTAAACTTACAGAAAGTCCAGAAAATGCCTAGTAAAACTAAACTCCATAGAGGGTTCATTATTGAATATCTTCTGTATGTAAGATCTCCAGCAGATGAATGTGATGTGTGATGTACAAGACGAGATGGGAGCTAGTCATTCACCACAGGATGCAGAATGGTGTCACCTGGCCTACATTGTCACCAGGTCACATGATTGCAAACCCCGTATTTCAAGGTGCTTGTAGCCTATCAATTAAAAGATGATACAGCATAAGCCTTGTTGAACATTAAAAAAAATAACAGGCACCTTGTTTTTGGGGAAATAATATATAAATGCTTTTAGGAGCACCTAAGGTCATATTTGTAAAGCAGTGAATGTGGCATTCACCAAACATTGACTACATGTATATCTTCCTGGTGCACATGTTTTAAAATACAGCAACTGATTCACTTGCTGTGAATGTTTGTTGAATGTCACATTCAGTGTTTTTTAAATATACCCCCTGGTTTGCCAAGTATTGTAACATCATACCTGGCAAACGGAACTAATTTTTTTGAAAGCTGGCAACTAAAAGTAGGTAATCAATAAAAACTGTAATGTATGTTTACTTAATAATGTACTAATAATGTGGTAGTGTGCACTGCATGTGCTGAACCGATCTACAGTTTTTGTTTATATACATTAAGTTACTCTAATATATTTATCATATGTTTAATATTTCATACATAGTTACTGCCTGAGAAGACACATCATTTATCCAAATTATGGATTATTTTTGCAAGTGCATGGTGCAAAGAAGTCCGAAAGAATTTATAATAAAATATGTGGTATTAGTTACACGTCTGCATGTTAAATATGTGCAAACAATCATTGATTTTAAACAACATTGACATTTTTTAAAATAAATTAAACCTTGCATATAACCTTAATCTGGGTTTATAGCCAACCCATTAGACTTTCTTGTGAAAATAATACAGCAATCCTTACCTTGGTCACTTTTACCAGGCAGTCAATAATCTGCTGTGTTTAAATTATTCTCTAGTGCAGGGCTAAAAATTTCAAGTAACTCTTAGCCAGGCATTAAGAGTTACTAGCCACCAGTTGCCCCACCTAACCCTTACCCTGCCCTGCCTTAACTCCGCCCCTAAACACACCCTCTTAAATAATCTTATGATAATTCTTATCTTATGATAGTTGCCTCTTGTAAACGGCAGATTAGGGATTCCTGCTGCAGGTATCCCTAATCACAGGAAAAGTTCCTGACACAGGAATCTCTAATCACACCTGAAATATACTCTAGGTGTGAATGGGGCCTAATAGACACATACACTAAAGGTGTCCATACACCTGCCGATTATCGTACGATAGTCGCGGGTAATCCCGCGATCGTACGATAATCGGCAGGTGTATGGGCAGTGTGCGACCGCTTCTACTGTAAGGTCGTACGACTTTCGCCTTTCAAGCACACTGGAAAACCTGCCGAAAATCATACGGTTTTAGGCGGGTTGGTGGCGTGGTTGGAAGGCGAAGGCCGCACAGTCCGGTGTGCGCAATTGCACGCTGCCCGCTCAGCACTGCAATCATTGCAAGTACGATCTGCCTGTCCAAGATGGGCAGAATTTTAATGACCTTACAACCATCGCATAACAAAAGTCGTGTGATGGTTGTAAGGTGTATGGGCAGCTTAAAGCACAATAATACACTTCTCAACGTTACAGCCGCCCTACCTCCCCCGCACAAATATAATAATAAAATTCCCCCCACACACACAAAATAATAATACACTCAACCCCCCGAGCCCCCTCACCTGTTCGCGTCTTTGCAGGGAGGAGGCTGTGAGCAGGATCAATCCCAGGTTATCTGGGGTGATTAGTGAGGTCTGCAGCAGACCTCACTAATCACCCCCAGATAACCAGGGATCGATCCTCCTCGCATACATCCTTTCTTTCGGCCGGAGCTCAGAACTGTCTGTAATGCGCCTAATTGCTCTGTCAGGATCTCAACTGCAGAGTCGGGTTGCATCAACTGGAGCACGTCTCCTAGTTGATTGAATCTCGTAATGGGTGAAATCAGTCGGAGCTTCAGTGCCACTCTCAATCATAAAACGGAGAGTTTTGAAGCTACCAGCATCATTTATCACCGGATCTAAACTGAAATCATATTTAGCACGAAAGTGTTTCTCGATATCATACAAGTACAATTTGTAATGGTAGGAATGCAGCACACGTCACATGAAGCAATACATGGAATACCAGTATGAGGTTGATAGCAGTATGTGCGAGCAGTTAATACAGCAGTTATAGGTACATCCCCGTTATGAGCACAGTATATACAGCAGTGATGGCAAAGCAGGATTTTCCTAATAGCAGTAATGTAACAATCACTACATGCAGCTGGTAAACGTAATGGTACCAGTCTCTAGTACCAGAGCACACTGACAAGGGGTACTTGCGGTATTGCGGAGAAGGATCCTTCCACGGGTAGATCCCTGAACAAGGCTGTAGGGGAGAGGTTCCCTCCGTCTGCTGATTTGTAGGTTCGTTCCAGGGGAGATAGCAGGGCCCACACTCGTTTAGTGGAACGCCGCTGCTATGCTATTCCCCTGTATAAATAGGGCCGCCTTGATTGGCCAGGGTCTGCCCGGCGTCTGACGGCCGTTGCGTTCCACTGTGGAACGCAAGCCGCGCGTCTCGCTATGGAACACGTCGGCATTGCGCTCCAGGGTGGAACGCAATACGCTGAATCCATTACACTGTCAGAGCTCTGGCCGAAGGAAGCCAGAGCTTACAGGAGCTGCTCCGACACAGATGCAGACCGTGGAGCTGCTCCCGCAAGTCAGGTACGCGGTCTGCGACCATGTGCCTGACATGTCAGCTGGCTGCGGGCCAGAGTGGACATTTTGAGCCTTGCTCTAGGGTATTATCTTGCCTACAACATAAGTGATGGGATGAAAGAATAAATACCTTGTACACGGGCCATCACAGTAGTTTTCTATAATCATTTTGCAGCAAAACATCAAATATCATTGCCTCTACAGTGAAAAACAAGTTAGCCAATCACTGTTTACAATCTGAGTGTAGAAAGGCTGGTACCATCTTCATAAATCACTATAAGGCCCCATCCACACAGGAATTGGCCGGCACGTACAGCTCCATGCTGCGTGCAGGGCCGTATCAAGCAGCTCCCTGGAAGGACAGGTGCTGCATGTGATTAGTACGCAACCCACGTCCTTCTCTATGGGACTACCCGGCCGTACGCCCCTCTAGCTCACTTCAAGTGCAGGTGCATAGGGGTGCATGTTTCCTGGCTCAGATGCAGACATGATCCATCTGTCAGCGTACGAGTAAGTTCACCCGCACGGACGTGCAGGGCGGGTGAGCGTAGGGGGGCACACGCAGCACCTGTCCTTCCCGGGAGCTGCTCAATACAGCCCTGCACGCAGCATGGATCTGTATGTGCCGGCCGATTACAGTGTGAATGAGCCCTAAAAGGTGCTATGTCCTTATTCTATGTATTCTAAATAATGAGGGTCAAATGCCAGATATTAATGCAGATGTCAAGATTAAAATTGCTAAAAATATAGTGCTTTACAATTTCACTTACTGTAGTTGTGCAGATCAATCTAGTTCAAGGTAGTTACATAATTTGTGTAGATCGGAAATATCTGTTCCTGATAAGAATGTATGTTAGTACTGCTATTCTAGCATAGCGTTTACTCCCCATGCTCCGATGCAAGTTCCCGGAAATAGCCAGGGAATAGAACTTCCTAAGATTCCTTCAGCATCTCAAAGAAGCAACACCTGATGATAGAGAAGTAGCTGGGCAAATGATCTGCCGCCATGTGAGCGGCCCTTGACTGTCGGAACCGGTGTGTGTGCATCCAGGCCAGAGCCTTACAGCACGCAGCTAATGTGTGGAGCACTGATTTTAATATATATGGTATTTATGATACAGGTTGTTTTATTTCACTATATTCTTTTTGTGTTGTCTGCTCATTGTAAATTAATATTCACTAGTTAGAGAAAGTGAGAAAGGTTCCTATTATACAATAATGTTTTATATTCAGTCACCCATTCTGTTACACTGCTTTGATACATCAAGCCCAAAGAGATAATAAAGGGAGTGACAGAGAAAAGATTCAGCCAGATTCAGCAGATCTGCAGATTTTCTATGGTTAGATGGGAAAAGTGCAACAGATTCCTCCATCTACGCTAAACTGTGTGGATGGAGGAATCTCCCACTGGGCCAAGCTTCAGTATCTTGCTAGTCGGATCCACTGGCTGTCAAAATAACTAAACAATCTGATTGGATGCACGCATTGTTCAGGTATTTTGAGAGCCAGCGGGGCTGACTAGCAAGATACTGAAGCTTGGCCCAGTGGAAGATTCCTCCATCCACACAGTTTAGCGTAGATGGAGGAATCTGTGGCACTTTTTCCATCTGACCATAGCAAATCTGCGGATAATCTATAGGTGTGTGATGCACTATGGTATTGCTGCCTGTGACCTTTTTCTTTGAAGGTATTTGAGAATTAGAATAGTCAGTTGATTGAGTCATCCTCTAAATATAAGCATAACCATGAGTATGGATTTTATTATACTGTGGCTGTGCTAGCTGCAGATACTTTTTGTAGTGGTGTTGAGTAACTTACTTGATACTTGTTTTCATAATTAACAGAGAACTGTTAAAGATTTATATTCAGGTAATATGTGCAATGGCGTCAACGTCAATAAAGTTGTTTTTTATATATATAAATTTGCACTTCTGTTTGTGAAAAAGTAATATTCTTGTTTGTTTGTGAAACTTGTTTTTGTTTTTTTAAATCTTTTTTTATAATTTTATCTATATACAATCAAAAACATATACAATATATACATATCCACACAAACAAACATAAGAAAAGGGGAAATATTTCCTGAATAAATTACCAATGTCATCTGAACAAATATATATAAGACTAACTCAATAGAATATAAACACAACAAAACCTACAACAATAAAAAGAAATAGAGTCCCCTCTTATTCAAACCATATTTCTATGTTCTAGAACCCTGCACCAAAGTTCCCACCCTAAAGGTCCATAGAACTATAGTTAATCCATGTATCCCATATACTACGAAACGCATCATGATTCTCTTTACCCATTACTATCCACTTTTCGGATTCCATGATACAATTAACCTGCCTTAATTTTAAGATAAATGAAGATGTTCTATTCACAGCAGTTAAATATGTATCTGTATTGCATGTTTAAACCTCAATACCATAACTAATAACAGTTTAATAGAGGTTTACTCCAGGAATATATAATGAAATGAGTTTAGAAATTCTAGAGAATTGGTTAAATAATGCATTACACTAAAAATAAACCTATTAGATTCTAGTCGACTATAATCGGCTTTAATTTTCGTCAACTAAAATCAAATTGAATTTCGTCGACTAAAACTAGACTAAAATAAAAATTGATCTGACGACTAAAATGTGACTAAAAATTACAATTAACCTAAAACGAAAATGAAATTTGGTGCCAAAATTAACACTGCAAGTATGTCAAATCTAGTATATATATATAAAAAGCTAACTTGATAACATACAAAAATGAACGGGTTATCAGATGGTAACATGTGGTGGAATAAAAATATGGCTGCATTTATGAAACTAACATTATGGGAGGGCCAGGTGAAATATCATAAAGCTCTTCAGCCCTCCTGTCTCATATCCCTGGTCCTGACTGATTGGGTGGGGCTGGCTCAGTGATGCCCTCTAGACGGCCCACAAAAAGCTGCCTACAAAGAGCTTTTACCATTAAGAAAAGAACTGCCAAGAGGCTTTTTTTAGAAACCCAACCTCAGATCCATTTCATGCTTCATTGACTGAGCTCTGCTGGAACCCATAGGACCCAGGACTTTGTTAAGTAATTTCATTCTTATTTCCTTCTTGTTTACTATTGTTTTATTTGTTTGTCTTTTATGTAGCATCTTTGAACTGGAAATCTATCAAATTGCTGTAAATGTGCAGGGTGAGTCTGAGAGTAGCATTGTCATAGGCTCTATTGTGCTACAACAATATAGAAAATAAAAACACTGCAACAATGATTTGTAGGATTTTTTTAAAGGATGGACTTAATCAAGATGGTCATCTGTGAAATGATATAATAATGGGTTATCCACTTTATATATATTTGTGGTAAATGTAAGCTCCACAGTCCCTGTGCTGAAGGTTAACCTCCAACATCTTCAGACTTGTGCATACGCAGATTGTGTAGATGCATAGAAACTCTTTTGTAGCATCAACAGGGCCGGATTCCCGACAAGGCCACCAAGGCCCGACCTCAGGGCGGCACAGAGCAGAGGGGCGGCACAGATTTGAAGTCACCCGATGCCTGGAACATGGAGTGCTGGGCTCCGGGCGGTAATTTGTTTTCTATATTTAGCTTTGCTTTGCACAAGCAGGGCCAAATGTAGAATGGGGGAAACCACTTGTTTCTTTACAAGTGATCTTGGCGATGTCGCCAAGATCACTTGTAATTAGACTGCAGGCTGTCCATCCTCCCCTGCACCTACCTCTCTCCCTCCATGCTGGCTCCGTCTCCTGGCTCTGTCCTCTCTTCACTGGCCGCCGATGTCCTCAGGATGGAGAGCGGTGAGCAGAGCGGCAGGATTAAAAGTAACCCTGCCGCTCCGTGTACACAGTGAGAGGGGAAAGCAGTCTTCCCCTCTCACCTGTCACAGGAGTTCCAGCACAGTGCTGTGCTGGAACACCTGTATTGGAGGTGACAGGGTCAATAAAGAGAACCTGTCACCTCCAAATGCTATCACACAGGGGCCTGTTAGCTCCTGTGTGATAGCAATAAAATAAGTGAAAAAAATCATAAAAATACATAAATAAAAATAAAAAGATAAGTAAAAAATAATAAGTAATAATAATAAAATTTAAAAAATTAAGTAAAAAAATAAATTAATTAAAAGTAAAAAATAATAAGAAAAAATATAAAAATAAATTGCAGAACCTGGCCTTAAGGCAGCAGGGAGAGTAAATCCGGTCCTGAGCATCAGGCAGGTTACAATAAGCTTAAATCTCATGCAAATTATAAACCTTTCAGCCCAGCAGTGCATCCTGAAACAGAATGTAGACACAAGCTAACAGCTTTCCTTTTACTCTTTAGTGCTTATTTTGTGTTTTGTCTGGAGCTCACCTTTAAATTCCTAATTGTGATGTTCACTTTGAAATACCTGTGCCAGTATCACTTAGTCTCCAGTCATCATTGCCATTGAAAGAAGTACAGTGAGGTTCTTGCACAGGTCTTCCTATCATTGTGTTACACTGTGCATCATGCACAGCACAGAGATACAATGAAGAGTCAGATACACTGAGGTGCTGGATGTGCAGATAGCAGCTGTTATCACTGAAGTCAAGTGTAAGTCTTCCTTCTGTTCCTTTCTTTTTGCTGGCAGCATTGATGAGATGAACAGGACTGGTTCCTGGGTTCAGCTTGTACCATCTTAACCCATTAAAAGCACTCACTTTAAACGTACAACATAGAGTGACATTTTCTCCTTCTGTGACGGTGATTGTGGCATTCTGGTAATCTACAGAATATTGGCAATTCACAACTGCAAAACAAGAAAATGTAACAGAGTTGTACAAAATGTACTAAAATAATACTTGCGCAGTAAAAATACAATGTATATGCCAGGACTTCATATGCTAGGGTTCATTTTGATGTACTTCATCACCACATTCTAACATTTGTTTAATATTACAATGCTTATCATACTTCACACTAAACAGAAGAGGATTTATTCTATAAACTGCTTCTGAAAAAAAACGCTGTGATAAATAAACTTACTGGAGGCCCAGAAAGTCCCCACTAATAGAATACTCCATAGTGAATACATTGTTGTGTCTTCATTAAACGTACGCTCCTCAGTAGATGAATGTGTGTGATGTGTGCTTGTTATACCCCACCAGATGTAGAGTGTCACCTGACCTCACCACATCACATGATCACAAACCTATTATATCAAGCTGGATCTTGTCTCTCAATTACGGATATCATTGCATAATCACATTATTTTAATAAATGGTAAAGTATCTATTTTGTTTTATTTTATATTTTAGTTTTCTAGGTCTTTATTGCTACCGCCTGATCAAAAAAGTATTTATTTTTTTAATACATTCAAATATTGTTTTAGAATTTTTATTTATTTTAAATTCTTTTATTATTGGAATACGTACACAATACACATAATACAAGTATGGGTACATAGAATCATGTCACAAAACTGCGAAAATGGTACATATGGGAGATACCAAAAACTTGCGTGTCTTCATAAAGCATGGAACCACCATCTGGCACCAACAGCATAAAGCATAGATAACAATAGAAGTATGAAATATACTGTGTCACAGAACTGTATCACATATATATGGTAAATGCAATTCTGGAGGAATAACTCAATGGCAGAACTATTTGTTCATAACGTATCAAAAAGTCATCGTAAAATATATGCAAAAGAGAGAAAAATAGAAGGCAGCAGAGATAGAGAAATAAGAGTAGCAAGTAGCAAGATTAGTATATAGAAAATGTGAAAACTGCGCTTATGGAAGAATTGGGTGTACGAGCTGCTGCGCTATGGACCTTAAGGTCAAAACAATAAAATAATGAATGTGCAGCGCTAAAAGTGGTTCATGTGCAAACACATATATTAATTGTGCTCAATCTATCAAGTGTAATAAATGTGATCTATCTTTCAGGAATTTTGAAGTGTATGGAAAAAATCAAATAAACAAGAAATATATGAGCAGTAAGCAATACTGAGTGACCTCAATGTCACCACGTAAAAGTGCCCTTATCAACTAAAGTACGACAAAAAGGTGCATTACAAATAAATAAGATAAATAAGAACACTGTGTAGCTGTGTGTCAGCTATAATGGTAACACAATCAAATCATGATCAGGGCTGATCCATCCAACAAAAGTCCAAGTGTCATAATAGTGCATATAGTCCGAAGTGAAGTAATTTAAATCAAAGACCAAACAAAAGTATTCCAACACTGCTGTGCAAGTGTCCACGAATCCACCTCTGGGGTGCGCACTGATGGATCACATTTGTTACACTTGATAGATTGAGCACAATTAATATATGTGTTTGCACATGAACCACTTTTAGCGCTGCACATTCATTATTTTGTAGCAAGATTAGTAAGCTCCGGAAAGGAGATAGGGGAGAGGGAGTTCCCTGAAGCAACGCCCGCACCCCTTGGCAGGAAAGGCCCCATTATGCTAGTCCTTAGAAGGAGGTGGAGTATCCATAGCTATGTCTCTTCATGCAAGGCGATCAACGGGGAATGTGGATGACTGGAGTTGTGAGGGCCTGTGATCCCCTAGACAGGAGCTCAGCGTAGCGATCTGAGTGTTGAAAAAAAATCCATGCTTTCCAGGTGGAATGGTGGGGGCGATCAGAGGGTGTTCACGGACCGCTCCTCCGGACAGCCTCTATATCGGGAACCGGAGTGTGGCCCTCTCAATGGACACCCAGATCTTGTTGTCACGATGAACGTGCCAATGCAAGATCCTGTTTAAATGGACCGCTCTGTAGTAAGAGAGGAAGTCCGGCAAATGTTTTAGATTATTTTAACTGTTCTGATTTTTGCAATATTTCAACAAAGTTGTTGGTGACAGAATTCCCTAAAAACAAATTCCATAAAATTTTAGCAGGTTTGGCAATTGTAGTGTAGCCATTATTTTCAGTGAGGAGAAGCTGGAGAAGTACAGTTCATCGGCGCACAGTTCTTACAATTTTCTCCCACTGCGAGGAACCAGTTAAGAACCTAGAAAGTATGTTGTATGGCCTAGAGTCCTTTCCAGGTGAATCTGTGGGTTTAGCTGCCAGGACAGTCTTTCAATTTGACATTGGGATAATAATCTGTGTAGCAGAACTGCTGTCAGCTGTTCTTTATGCTCTGATTGATGTAACAGCTTACAGCATCATATGTGTTACAAAAATAAATAAATTGAATACACTGTACTTAGCTTCTGTTGTCAGGAGCAGCTAATGACAATGTATTTAGTTTTTAAGGTGCTGAAACTAATCTGACAGTAGAGAGAGAAAAAATGTTCCCTGTTTAACCCATTAATTATTGCTAACTATCCACAATTAGACCCCCCTTCCTCTGCCCTTCTTAGCTAATTGTTCATTAAAACATTTTTTTATACCTTTCATATGATCATTTTTGGTGGTTTAATTTGTTCATATTTTTATGATTTAATTTCATTTGTGGTCAAAGCCCCACTGATACGTACCCAAGAATCGAGATGATGGACCTGCCTACAATGATCTGGGGTGTGCCGTGGTCACTATGGTGAGTATGCAAAATAAGGGGGCATACTCAGAGTAAACGGTAACTGAAAAAAGGGGGAGAGGAGGGTGGGATGACGCCCACGAGCCGACAGGTGAGAGTGGGAGACGGAGCAGTTTAACTGTTTGGGGCTCCTCCCACAAATCCGGCAAATTAATTAGCCTACCACTTGTCAATATATTTTGCCCACTTTGTACTAGAACATAATTTTAGTGTCATTCTAAAAGGGATAAATTGCAGAAATACATTAGCACAGTATATCTGTAGTAACAAAAGTTTGATACACAAGTTCATTTTAAAATGATCAATGGTCAAAATTTATTTTATTCACTACTTTTTTGCTTTTATAATATATAAACGACTGAAAACATACTTCCAAAAGAAAGGTGTGTTTTTCCCAAAAATAATACATGTATAACTTCTCCATGATAAGTAATGTTATTACCGTTATTACCAAATTTCATAGGTGAGATGTTTAAATGGCTCTAAAACTTAGCTGGTTAAATATAATTTATTAAACCATTATGGTTGAGTTTCTTGGTCAGTGGTACATGTACTCCGGGAGGCACTTTTTGCAAGTCCAGAGCATACTTCTACCTGTGAAATTAGCACAGTGTGACATATTTACAAAAAAAATAAAATAATAATATTTGATAAAACTTTAACAATTTGTAAAAGAGTAAATATCCTAATAACATTGAGAAACACTGCCTCCCAGGATGTTTCAGTGTCTACAAATGAAGGAAAATAAAGGAGTAGGACAACACTTCTGAAATAAAAAAGACATGCTTTATAATAAGGGTCACTTAATTAAACCTATGTGCAAAAGAGGGAGACCTATCTGTGCCATAATAGGGACCGATTAATGTATATACTAACCTGTAAATGTAGAAATACTCTGCTTATACTGCATTGTAACATATTGAGGTTGATGAAAGGCTTTACACTTCTTTAGGATGTATACTGTTGTCCCTATGTGAGTAGTAATTGAGGGATATGAGTTTTTATATGGTGCAAAATGTCTCCAGCCTTAAATGTGATTAAAATAAGTGATTTTTTGAAGTAGAAGCTGTGTTACAAAGACGAAAATGTAGGCAGCTCCACATTCATATGTCATTTTAAAGATACCTTCAGGCTGCCCTTGAGCAAATGCATGCTCTCTCCTTACGGTATCCCACAAATAGAAAATGCCTTCTGTAAGAGAGTAAACTGACATTTTTGCTAAACAAATTTCAAATGGACTGTGCTGCCATCTTGTGGCAAATATTGATCTGTGTAACAAGTGGTTCTCAAATCCACTCTTAGGGTATGCAGCCATCTGAAATCCATAATAATTGTTTTTACATTGTTGCATTAAAATATTGTTTTATTTTTTTTTTCATTTTAGGGCCCATTTACACTCCCAAGTTAGTTATGAATTAAATGTGGCTGTTTTGTGGTGCCAATCCTATTGCATGGCACCCCAATGTACTAAGGCAATGCACCTGTGTTGAATCACATTTCAATGCACAGTAGTACATCACAGTATGTTGTCTTACAAAAAAAAGTCATGTAAAATGTTTACTACGTTAAGGTGAATTGGCAGCGGATTATTTTTCAGTGGGTTGCATAACATGTAAAGATTACAGCAGCACAAAGAAATTAATGGGCCTTCAGTGAACTGGTAAAAAGTGGTCAAAAGGATCATTTAAGAGTTCACTTTCTTTAAACAGTCACAAAAGCACCACATAAAGCAGGAAAATGGGAATCACACTTACAAGCTCAAGCATTTATGAGGTGGGAATCTCAATCAAATATAATGTAATTTGCCTAAGAATGCTATCCTAATAAAGAAGTGACTGTCAGTGTCTGTGTGAACTGGGAAATCCAGTTTCACCAGCAATGCAAAATGCCACTTCACTGTGAGTTCTGTTTCACACAAATTCATTTAAGGCAATTTCATTTTTAATTATGAACCACATGATTGCTTATTGTAGATATAAATCTAGTATTTGAATATTTTACAAAGAGGAAGAATTTTTATTATCAGCAGTTCTAGACACATTCACCTGGTAAGCATCCCCAATATACCTTACCAGCCAAAAAATGACAAATTCACTAACAACAGACAACATATCCTCCCTAATCCCTTACTTTTCACTCTTCAGGTCTTTGCAGGAGAAAACACTTTTACCATCTCAACAAACCCATTTTAAACAGAAAATATAGTTTTAATCCATGGTAACCATTGACTTCAATGGGTTTTGCATTAAAATTTGCAACTCGAGAACCTTTCAGCATGTTCGCTGAACACACCTGTGAATCGAACCTCAGCAAGTTCGCCCATCACAAGTCTGCAAGTCAGTTCTGATTAAAAATCATAAACTCTATATGTGAAATAAGTTTTCTTTTTGCAACTGTTTATTAAGAAGGCTGGAGGATTGCAGTAAAATAACAGAAAACCACTAGACAAATAATCTATAAATCTTTATATAATATAATAATGGAAGTATGGTTCATCAAACATGTGTAGTATGAAGCTAAAATTCCTTTCAGGAAAATGTTATTAGAATAAGTTAAAATATTTTCCTACTAAATTTTTGCTACATTTGTTTTCAGTTGCATGTAATGTATGTTGTATTCTTTTTTATTTCGGCTACAAAAAATGTAGTATACACCACACAGCACAATAGCAATTGTTACTGGATTGATTTGGCAAGTTTCCCCTTATACAGTATGTCCTTGCTCTGACACATTGTACGGCCATTTAAAACATGCATTGGCTGAGGAATGTGTATTCGGTTGTCTGATATATCATAGGTATCTTGTCAGTATCGAATCTACTAGGACTGCTAAAAATGTCAGTTGAATAGGAAATAAATGTAGATGGCGATTCAGGGGGTTATTCACAAAGCTGCCGAAGGCTACCAACTCTTCTACCACAGAATGGGTGCTTCCACCTCTTTTGCCACAGAATTGGTGCTTCCACCTCTTTTGCCACAGAATGGGTGCTACCATTTCTGCTGTTACAGAATGTGTTTCCACCTTACTGATTTAATGCTTCCACTTCACTTGCTATAGTGTCTGAAAGGTGTTTAGGTAGGGCATGCCTGTTAAAGTTGTATTACTTGCCCCTCTGCCAATGTCACTGATCTTTGCTCTATAGGAGGGCTACGTTGTCTGAAAAATCATCTGCATCCAAGCACAATGTGTCAGATGCCTGGTTCCCAGCTGTGCCCTGTGGTTCCACCCACTGGTCCCGATGTTAATACTGTGTCACAGTTAGAGGAACCACAGTGCACAGAGTGGAACCAGACATCAGACACTCCTGGAACTGTTAGGTGCAGAAGACTCATTAGCCAAGAGATGAAATAATTCTGGTTTGGGCAATGGGACAGGTTGTTTTGAACCCTTTTTTTTATAGGCAGAGGTTAGTCATTTCAAGAATTAGTTGAGTGCCTGTTAAGTGCCCTCTTCCCATAATTTCCACAAATACTACGCAGAGCTGTTATTCCAATAGTAGATATCTCAGCATCTTAATCCTACATATATTATATTAGGCAAAGATATTGTGCATTTACCTAACATTGAAATATGACATTTTGGTAAAATTTTCCTTTAAAGTATAATTAGTTCAGAATGAGGTCAAAAGGCTGTGTAAGTAAATGTATGCCTCCTGTCAATGACATCAGCACAAATGCAACACACCAGTAAGAAAGTGCAAGCAGCAAAGTTGAAGCGCAAAGTGTGGTAAATCTGGCAACCAATCAGGATCATTGTATTGAATATGCCTATGAAAATCAATACATATTTTTTTCTAGAGTGTATAGTGTAATTGTCACACAAAGCATGTTGGTCTGTTGGTATGGGATTCTAACCATGATACAGCTATTTATGTGAAGGCATAAAACTGAGTTAAAAAAAACTCAAGTTGACATCAGGTGGTGTAAGGGAGGTGATAAGTTTGTAACACTTGATGAGGTTTTTGTTCTCTGCTACTGTCGGAGTGTGTCACAGTGCCTCCAATGCACAGTAATACACTGCTGTATCTTCCATCTGTGTTGTGCTCAGGGAGAGAGAGGTGAACTTTTCTTTTGTATCCAAGGACATAGTGAACTTTCCCTGGGATTTCTTATCACTTTTTGTCAGAAGTAGGATAGGGAGGATTCTATTGTCCCCGAGCTGTTGGTACCATTGCAAGCTGTACTCTGTGCCTGTATAATTACAATTCATCTGTACAGCTTCTCCTTCTGAAACAACAAAATACCTCTCCTGTTTAACCGAATATTGTCCCAGGACTCCTGAAATGAGAACACACACATGCACTTAGGTGGGTTTCGTTCACTTGTATTTTTTTCTCACAGGCTTGTGAAAAAATATTATTAGTTATTAAATCAGACATTGTATCATCCATAATGCATTATTAGACTTCAGTTTGTAGGTGCCACACATAATTATGTATGGTAATAAATATTAGATTAGTTTTGCATTTAATCAATAAATATATCTAAGTGCATTCAGATGAATGTATCTACTCTGAGTGATCTACCTGTAAAGAGTAACACGAAGATTGTAGAAGTCCTCATTGCAGCTGTCATACTACACAGAAGGGTGCTCTATACTGGCTTTTATCATACCGCTGCTTGGTGGTTGGTGGAGGGAGGGGTCACACTGCTCAAAATATACCTTTGTACATAAATATGCCTGTAAGCATTCCTGTAGAAAAGAGAAGAATTATAAAGCAGATCTCAAGAGTATATGGTTCTAGATCCATGCACACTCTAAATTGTATCATGCATATTGATACTATTTTTTTAAAGTTTATATCTGCATTTACACTTGAGCTGAGTGTTTTTCAGCTGATCTAAATGCATTTTTTGTGCATAAACATGCATTTTTGAAGCACATTACAAGTATTTTGCATGTGTAGTCACACTTCCGGAGTTTCTATTTTGGCCTTTGAAAAGCAGTTCTTAGGAGGAGAGCAGTTCTTCACAGGCAAAAACGTGTGAAACAGCACAGGAAACGTGCTGTGCATTTACAGATGCTCTCATTTCAGTCTATGGGCCAAGCAATGCCAATTACACTCCAAGAGAAGCTTATGTACTTATTTTCTCATCAATCATGGAGCTACAAGAGTGTTCAGATGTGAACAGGCACAATTTAAAACAATGGGATTTTTGACACTGAGCATTAGGCAAACATGCAACAAAATGCTTGGTCTGAATGGGGTCTAATGCGTAACTACAGGCCAAGATTACATTCACAATTACAATTATATTACTCCATAAACTCACACATATCGATTGCAAAATGAAACTCCAAAGAGATCTTGCTTTTTGCCTGTTGATTCTGCCAGGTTTTTTTTGTCATTTGGCGTGTCATATTACTGATCCCCTACCATGCACCGCGGTTCCTCCTTCCAGCACTTGCCCCACCATAAGACACAATATCAACACAGGTGCCATAGAAATGAATGCAGCGGGGGAGCAGAAATCTGACACTTCAGGAAGTACCTTCAGACAGCATTTTTTTTTCTCATTATTGAAGGGAGAGGAGAAGGGAATCTTTAGAGGTAAGTATTCATTCTTGGCATGGAATAGTTTGTTATTATGAATCTTTATTTTTGCAATATAGTCACTTTAAACAGGAGCACTCAATGTAAAACAGCAATCTCAAAATTAATAAAATGTGGGTGTAGAGTTCAGCTAATTTTTGCTAATTGACATAGCTAATGTCAATATAAAGATTTAGCAGAAGCAGTTATTAACTCAACCAGGGGCGGACTGGGCCGGTGGGCAGGGTGGCAATTGCCCCCCGGGCCTCTCTGATGCCATCGCGAACGGCCGCAAACACTATACAAAACACAAGGACCTTAGTTTCATATGGAGAAAATTAGATTTTGCAATCATTATAGGAAGGGATTTATTATGGTAAGAGTAGTTACATTTTGGAATGCCTTACCACAAGAGATCACAATGACAGGATTGTTAGTGGAATTTAAGTAGAGTGGGATGGTTTTTACTAGGGGGTATACAAACTTGTCATTACTAATGATAGTATAACAATTATTGGGCCAGGGTGAAATTTTGTTTCTGATGAGGGAAAATGAGTTTACTTGTAACATAGTGTTTAGCCTTTCTCTGGCCAAAACTCTTGGGGTCTATAGTTTTTCACACATAAGTAAATGAGAATCTGTATGAAATAAAACTTGCTAATAACCATATGATATAGGGTTAATAAATAAAAGGTCCATAATTTCTTGGAAATCATGGATTGGCCTGATAAAAGGGAAAGTTTTGCTGCAGGCCTCCTCTAATGTTCATTGGACTTGTTAACAAAATGTAATGTAGGAGAGGCCTAATGAGACAATTATGTTACTATTATGTTTTCATATAATGCAATGCCTTGCTTTGAATGTAAATCCTGGGTTCAGAACTAGGAAGTAAGCTACCAATTCCCTCAGATTTTGTAACATAAAACAATACTGTAATGTGTGCCTTACTGTAATCCATGGTTGTTTCCCTTCTCTTTGCTGCTCTTCCTTTTAAATCTGTATCTGTTCTCATGCTGGGCAGAACTTCTGTTTTGCAGCAGACTGCCTTGTCTCAGGAATGGATACACGGTGTCTGTGTATAGGTTTGTATAGGTTTGTAACCTGAGCCAGCACTGCAGGAAGAGGCCCTGAGCTGCAAAGGGAAGTTCTCCCCAAGCATGAGAAGACATGAGGATTTAAAAGGAAGAGCAGCACAGAGAAGGGAAACTACCATGGATTACAGTAAGGCACACATTATAGTATTGGTTTATGTTAAAAAATCTGAGGGTTTAATGTCACTTTAAGGTGCCCATACACCTTACAACCATCGCAAGATTTTTGGGGGGCGGGCTTCCGATGACTGCAATGCTGAACGGGCAGTGTGCGCTTGCGCACACCGGCCCATTCGGCATTTGTCTTACGAGCATGCCACAAACCCACCGACAATCGTACGATTCTCGGCGGGTTTTCGAACATGCTTGTGGGACAAAAGTTGTGCGACCTTGCAGTAGCAGAGGTCGCACGCCTTCCATACACCTTGTGATTATCGTACGATCGTGGGATTTCCCGCGATTATCGTAAGATAATCTCAAGGTGTATGGGCACCTTTAGAGTATGTTCAAAATCTAAAGTAAATTTCTATAAAGCTAAAATATTATCATGTTTTATTGAGGATTTGTTAACAGTCCTAGAAGCCATGTGAGTGTAGCTAGCAGCTACTGTGGAGGAAATGCAGTTCTTGTACAGAGTTTCATACAAGTCTTCATTCTGTGCCTCCACCGCACACAGGTAGAGTGCAGAGTCGCTCATGCTGGTTTTCGTAATGTATAGTAGTGAGAGTTTGTTGTCCTTGTCCTGAAGTTCCACTGTATATCTCCCTTCTGTTCTGTTCCCATCACTAAAAACAGTCATCAGCTCAACCAGCTTCTCTCCAGGGTACTGTCTAAACCATTTTAAACTCCTCAAATTACTCTCTTTGTATTCACAAGACAAAGTAACAGGCATTTTGTGTGTGGTTATAACATATGAAGATTTTTCATAGGCAGTATCTTGAGAATCTACACCTAGGTAAAAAGAAGAAAAGAGTCCATTATCATTAACACATTATTCTCACAAAGTATGTTATTCGATTAAAATGATCTAGGCACACCAGAGTATATAATAGTAATAAAGTAAAGCTTGTTATATGATTTCTTATCACTTACAATATATGTAGAGAAGACATATCAGATAGAACAACATGTTTGTGCAGCAGACACAATGAGAAGTCAGGTGCATTATGTGTCTGTGTGACACTACTATGTGACCCCACCCAGCTGTCTACATTGCTCTCTTGTTTTATCTCTTAGTGGCTTAGTGGTTAGTATCTCCACTTTGCAGCACTAGGGGTCCCTGGCTTGAATCCTGGTCAGGACACCGTCTGCATGGAGTTTGCACGTCCACCTTTCCACTCACCCGTGTGACCACTAATGTAAAGGGGTGAGCATTTTTATTAAGTGACAATTTTATACTGTGTTTTTGCACCAACTGATAATGTACAGGGTGTTTTTATCAAGATGGTAAAGGACACTACAAAATTGACAAATCTTTTATTGGGTGCTGTAAAATGTCAATGACTGCTTGTGTAGCCACGGGGGCTATCATTTGGAGTGCATTATATGAGGTTGGTCATTGTGGTGAAAATGGCTTTTATGGGAGGGTGCAGTATAAGCCACTGGCTAGCTATGATGAAATGGCTGTTCTTGGGGGTGCACTGTAGGCTACTGACAACTTATTTCTAGGAAGGGTGTCACTGGTGATCCCATTATCGCCGGATCCCCGTGATTTGCAGTTGCACCCCTATTATCAAGAATGTCTCCTTGCCCTGATTTGTTATAATTATTATAACTGTTCTCTATAATTATACTTTTGGTAATAATTTTTTGTAGTATTTTGATGATGGTATAAACTAATAAAATTGCCCAGGAGTTTGATATTCAAAGTGCTGCCAGTTTTAAATGTAAATTTAAAACTGGAATTCCAGGTTATTATATGTTATATTATATTATATTAAATCCTGTATAAAAATTATATGTAAATTTATATTTATTATCACATGATTATTACCATAAAGCATTATCACGATAATAGATTTGAGCAATTAAGTAATGCTTCTAGTTTTTTGTGAGAGGAACACACAAACACATCTTAGGGTCTATTCACTAAGCTGCCGAAGGATCTAGCCATAGCTTCGGCTGATCCGGCTGCTGTACGGGCTATTCACTATAGCCCGTACAGCTCCCGAAGTTGGCTGAGCGGCTCAGTCGACAGCTGGGCGGAGCCAGCCGTCATCTTACGGCTGGCTCTGGCCACTTGCAGAGAGATCAGCGTTCCTGGTTACCTGGAATGCTGAAACCTTTCAGCATTCCAGGTAACCAGGAAGAAAACCTTTCCCTGCTCAGTTTTTTTTTTTCCTGACATCGGAGCCATTGGTGCCGTCAGAATAATTTTTTTTTTCAAAAATCACCATAGGAATGCATAGCTAGATTCCTATTGGCTACTTCAATTTGCAAAAGCCAATAGCAAACTAGCTCTTGCACCCGCCCACTGCTGCTGTCAATCAGCAGAGGGGGACCTGCAGTTCTCCATCCGGTCCCCCTCTGGTGATTGACAGCAGCAGAGGGCGGGTGCAATAGCTAGTTTTCTATTGGCTATTGCAAAGTGAAATAGCCAATAGGAATCTAGCTATGCATTCCTATGGTGTGTTTTTTTTTGTTTTTTTGTTTTTGACGGCAGCAGAACCGCCCGGCCAATAGAAAACAGTTGGGCGGAGCTAGTTGTCACTGCTAGCTCCACACAATCATTTTCTATTTTTTTTTCCGACTTTTTTTACTTTTTCTATTCTGCTCGGTACCACAGAGGGACCAAGCAGAACAGCCGAGCTCAGCGGCATTCGGATATTTACTCAGTGCTGTTCGGCATCTATGAGAATAGACCAAACAGCAGCAAGTAGCCTGCCAGAGGTTCGGCTTAGCCGATCCAGATGTTGGATCGGCTGAGTTGATCCAACATCTGGCCACATTGGCCACCTGAAGCCACCTGATGTACGGCTGATTTCAGCCGATATACGGCTGGAATCAGCCATACCAGCCTGAAGTGAATAGCCAAACAGCGTTCGGCTCACTTCGCTTGGGGTCGGTTAGTCACTCGGCTGCCTACGGCAGCTTAGTGAATATACCCCTTAGTATTGTATTAGCATTAGTATTGAGGGGAAATCTATGCCAAAGGGTCACAGACAGGAGTAAGAATTTGACAAAGGTTCTGATTCTTCTGCACTCATCCCAAAAAAAATGTATTAAGCTTACAACAGGGAGACAACTAAAGGGAGATATTAAATTGGTTGCTATGGGTTATTGTACAGCAGAGCTAATTTTATTAAAGCCATCAGAATCTGAGTAGGACATCAAAAATATGGCTCTATATTATAATGAGGCCTGCATCATGGAAATTTATGAAACTAGGTATAGAGTGGGTAAAATTCAGGCTCTGTCTACCTTCACTATTTTATCATATTTCCTTCTTACATACTTATACAAGACTAAAATGGAAGTCAAACCAGAACCCTTTTTTGATACAGTGGGGAGGAAATACAACCCCTGTCATGTTTTTCTTTCATAAAATGTTTATTTTAACAAAAATAGAAAAGTTTTCAGGAACACCAATGATGAAATTGGCTGATGCAGCAGCTGAACTGTTTGAGAGTCCATGGCATGAGATGTCAAGAAATGGTAAGATAAGTAGCTTAAGGTGGCCTTTATATGGGTTCCCGTATTGGGGCCTGAGGGCTTTGTCACCCGATAATTTATAGGTCTCAATAGCCTATTGTCGTTTTCCAGATAGGTTTGTTGTGCCAGAACTCAACATATGGTAGAATTGCAACAGCTGTGTCAATATAGGGTGGAGGGGACAACCATGATAAGGGCTAAAGTGCCCTAAGGGGAATGCTTATTGAAAAAAGGTAAAAGAAAGAGGGAAGGTTTGGGAATAAGAAGAGGCAAGACGAAGGAAAGTTAAGTAGATAATGGAGATAAGCAAAGGATGCATAGGAAGGGTGGTTCAGGAGGTTGTGAGAGAGACACCAAAGTTCTTGGGGCCAATATATATGTGATCCAAGGCTTTCAAATTTTCAAGAACCTATGAGAGTCAGCTTGAATTGCATATTGCCTGTAATTGTTTTCCTTGTGACTATAGGCATTGGGGGACAGGAAATCAGAGCAAATAGGCAGTGGGAAATAAAAACCTGTCCTGAGGATCTTACTCTTCTAGAATCCATCCAAAATGTAAAAAAGAATGTTTTGGTTTAAAACAAAAATACAGTGTTTAATTACATGTAACTCCAAATATGTTTTTATACAAAGAACTGTGTGGCCATTGTAATCATCACAATGGTACCATAAAAGTATCCCACAAGACACTGTTGTTAGAATATAACCCAATTTAGGGTGGCCTAGGCCTTTAACATATAAAGTTACACCAATATTTTGCAGATTGTCAAACACTATTTGTGTGCAATTGTGGTTGAAGAAGACTGATGAGCTTATAAAGATGAATATCATGTTCTCGTTCATTGTCACTATAAGAGCGTATCACAGTGCTGCCATTGCACAGTAGTACACTGCTGAATCTTCCATCAGTGCAGTACTTAAGAAGAGAGAGGTGAACCTTTTGTTTGTATCCAGAAACATAGTGAAGCGTCCCTCTGATTTGTTAGTATTTGTGCTCAGTAGTAGGATAGGAAGGATTTTATTGTCATTGAACTGTTGGAACCATTGTAGATTGTACTCCGTGCCGTTATAAGTACATTCTATTTTTACAGCTTCTCCTTCTGAAACAATATGATGACGATCCTGACTTACTGAGTATTGTCCCAGGGCTCCTGAAATTAAAACATATGGACATGCATGTTAATTTAATACATGAGCAGTTTTAAAGTACAGTTATGTAGTCGTGGCAGTAGGTAACATATCATAACAATTTTACCATAAGGTATGCAGTCTATAAGCATAAGACAGCAGTTGGTAGATATGGCCACTGCACAGTGACTGCACATATTCCTTGTGGAGACATCACCAGAGCTGAACGTATTCCTGGTTAACAAGAGCAGCTGAACAGAAAAGTATTTCCTGGATGATCATTTGTTCCCATGAGAATGACTGGTCTGGAAATGTGTGCACAGCTTGGGGTTAGCCTACAACTGTGTGATTGTTTTTTGATTCAACCATTTTCATAGCATGATCCTCTTATGGCTTCATGTGTTAAAAAATGTTATGTTACCAGATCGGTCATAGTAATATTTACTGACATATTTCTTGTATTATTTTAAATACGGGCTATTTCTTGTATTACTGACATATTTTTTGTATTATTTTAAATAGGGGCTATGCCAGTAATTGCATATTCAAAGGTAAAAAAAATACAATATATAGAAAGTATGTTAGGGTCTTCATCTTCTATCATGGAAAAATAGAGAAACTATACAGCTGGTAGCTAGATCAAACCAAGATACATTGTCAGGATTAAAAATTCCAAGAACTAATATTAAAACTAAGGACTGTTCCCTATGAATTGGGGAAGATAGAAAATATTGTATTAAATAAAGTTGTGTACATGTAATTATTAATTCTGAAGGGTCTACCTGTAAAAAGTATCGTGAAGATTGCAGATGTCTTCATTGCTGCTGTTTTCATGTTCAGTACTGACAGGAGTGCTATTCTTGGGTGTCATCACCTTACCCTGGCAGTATGTGGTCTATAACAGAGGAAGGTGTCAGACAAATGCTTCCTTTCCTACCAATCATTTGCACCCCTGCTGTTGCTGGTGGAATTCTTCAGATAACGAGGGTAAATCTGTTACTGAGAACAAATAGTGACAGACTGGCCAAGTATCATGCCACCATTACCCCTGCTATTATTCTAATTGCCAGGCAACTTATGTTATTTCCAGTTCTAGTTCATTAATGAAACCTACACATTTATTCTTCCTTTACATCTAGTCTCAGATAATATATCAGTGTATGGGCATTCTGTCATTTATAAGGGGGTACTGGAGGATTCATCTACTGATTACTATAGATAAATGTCTCTCCATGCAGCACAAAGCATCAGTTTGCTTTATTTTCTCCCTTCCAACCAAGACATACTAACTTTTCTTTCACTCCATTCAGAATACGCAGTACACCCAGATATGATGGAGCATATAAAATACTGCTTGTGACAGATTTTAGCCAAACACCAAGCACCAGCAATA
This sequence comes from Nanorana parkeri, assembly GCF_000935625.1. Taxonomy (NCBI): domain Eukaryota; kingdom Metazoa; phylum Chordata; class Amphibia; order Anura; family Dicroglossidae; genus Nanorana; species Nanorana parkeri. Next base: position 550,055 of record NW_017306593.1, read on the forward strand.
CCACATAGGGAGAGTCCATAGTCCTGTGTAAGTCAAGACTTGAGTGACTTGGAAAGTACACAGGGCATCTTTTACATGTAGGGATTAGTGAATCAGACAAATTTCAGTTTGCAGGAAGTTTGGTGTACTCAACAAAAAGTCAGATAACCTGAACGTAGTGCTCAATCCCATTGAAGTCTTTGGGAGGGGAGTCATGTTATTTTTTTTCTGCCCTTTTCCAACGCTAACTTGCAAGCTCTTGATAAAAAAGGGCACAGGTAGTTGGGCACTGTCGTGGGGGACATACACCATTTAGCGGGGAAAGGGTCTTTAAATGGGCTTAAAGGGCAACATTTAGGATACTGAAATCCTTTAAATAACATGCTTTGGAGATGTCTGAAACCTGCACGTGAAGCTGCTGTAATTGCACTACCACCACTAAATGACAGATCCCAGTCGGCTTCAGCTTCTTGGGCCAGACCAGCTGTGCATGTGAACCAATTAGCTTCTATCTTTCATTTTCAAATCTTAAATGAGCAAACTGAAGAGAGAAGCTGATTGGCTGCCATGGGTAACTGCTTCAGGTTGTTTGCCCCAGTTTTCATAAATTCCCCCGTGTTTAAAAAAAAAAGCGTACAGTCCGTTTCATAAAAAAATAAAGAAAAAATGGTATGAGGTCCCCCTTACCTTTCATAAAGGAACCTTTCTGAGGCATGCAGGATTGGTGGCCAAGAAAGAGGGAGCAGAAACATGCCTCACCCCATCCAAACCATTCCAGGCCACATGCCCTCAACATTGCCCTCAACCTTCCATGTTGATGGATGGAGGGGAGCTTATCAGAGTTTTGAAGTCTCCTTTAGAATAAGGGGAGCCCGCAGAACTTTTACTTCCATGGGAATTAGCACCCTTTGTTACTCATTGATAAAAAAGTCAGTAGTAAATAAAAGCTTCTACACTAAAAAAGTCCTTTATTATAAATAAAACAAACAGTGTTACCCAATCTAAATTCATCATCAATCATATTGTCCAGGAATGTAGATTCACATCAATCACAATGATCCACTGACCAGCAATGTTGACCTGCCAAAACAAAAACACCAACCATAACCCCTGATGCAAATGACAGATCCTGGCTGGCTGCTGTATGTCAGCAGAGTGCTCCAGATGCTGAATGATGTCACTGAAAATATGCTGAATATATTTGGTCAATGACGTCACCCAAGATCCCTGCTGATCACTCTATTTACAAAAAAAATTTACGGCGGGAATCTGTAGTGGTACTTTTGCTAAATAACAAATCCCCTGGTATGTTTACAATCAAAAACTGGCCGGGAATCTCTTCTTTAGAGAGAGTAGTGCAAATACCGCAACTTCATGTGTAGATTTAAGAGAAGCCCAAAGCATGCTATTTAAAGGATTTGTGTGTTTTTAATACTGCCCTTTATGCAGCTTCCGGCTGGTGTTTGTGTACAGTGTTATTTACAAACATTAGCTGGGGGTTTAGATGGGCAAACTGGACAAATATGGCACATTTGTTAACCTATTCACCAAACTAGGAATAGCCTGGATGCTCACCTGTAATTACTTGACCCGGTCAGCTGAATGAAGTGGCAGAGGAATGGAGACAAGGTGATTATGAGCTGCTGGGGAGAGGGGCATGACTGTAAGCCTGATGCTTTGCCCTGTCTGGTAGAAAGCACAGATTCACTATGATGTAGCTTTTTACACTGACATTTTAGAAAATATAAGGCTACATTATATTATCTAATTGTGCTTTCCCGAACACTGGACATATTTACACAAATAGACTTAATCAGGCCAGAGGTCTCTGACATTAGTCTGTATGACTCAGCTACTCCATTACTGTCATTAGTAAACATAAAAACCTGGTATCAATCTGCCTAACTACTAGGCTGCTCCACATTTGCTTCTACTAGCAAGCTCAACAAGTACAAAGACTATATTACGTGATATGAGAGATGAAATCCTTGATAAAGCAGTGCTATAGCATCACCTAGTGTTTCCAATCTAAAAATGGAAAATCATTTGCAAGTGGATTTCTTAATTCTCACCATTGGAGTAATCTCTTTAAATCCTCTCAGCTGCAATTATATAGCGTTACATTTTATAACAAGAATAACATTATTTAAAACTGCTATGAACAAATTATGCATGTGTGTATATTCTCTCTCTCACCACTGTGCAAAGTCTTCTCCAGCATATCCCAAAGATTCTCAATGGGATTAGGGTCTAGACTCCGTGGTGGCCAATATTTCATTTTTCGCGATTCGGGTCTGAAAAGTGCTTTTCCTGGGGGCGGGTCCCCTGAATTGCAATAGCCAATAGCCAATCAACAGAGGAGCGGCTCACAATGTTTTTTTTATTATCATTATTTCTGTGAACAGTTAAACACTTTTGTGTATTTCGTGACAGCTGCCAAATTCTTTACATTCGGGATCGAAGTGTCTGCAGAGAAGCAGAAGCTGTTACAGAATAACACAGATCTCTCAGCTTCTTTCTTTGTTTACATTTTGTAACAATATTTTGTTACTTTGTTTTCATTCAGGACACAAGTCCAGAATGTCAATAAAGAGAGAAGCCAGAGAGCGGCAAATTACAGCTCTCCCGCTTGTTGTGTTTTGTTCCGAATACAATTTGTATGCATTTGAATTTCGTTATCAAACATTCTGATTTATTTGGATCAATTATTTCTGTCATTCGGAAATTCGGATGCATCCAAGTGTACGAATTTCGGAATTAAATGAATTTGCGATTATTGTGTGCGTCACTTCATCCACCTCTCTTTTTACCCTGATGCAGCCATCACTCTGAAACAGGGTAAATCTGGACTCATTAGACCACGTGACATTTTTCCATTGCTCCAGAGTCCAATGGTTATGCTCCCCAGCAAATGGAAGCCATTATTTCTGATTGGCCTCAATGATGAGTGGTTTTCTTAAGGCTACACAGATGTTTAGTCCCAATCCCTTGAGTTCTCTTCACATTGTGCATGTGGAAACGCTTTTACTTTTACAATTAAACATATCCATGAGTTGTACTGTAGATTTTTTATGATTTCATTTTCATTAGGGTTAGGGTTAAATAATTTGTTGCCAATTGAAACATATTAATCTCTGCAATAATGATCCAATGGAAGGCGCTTACCTATTTGCTTAGCTAAATCCAGGTGGTGTGACTTTTATTTTGGCCAGACAGTGTATATACAGTATACAGTATATACTGTATGCAGGGCCTGAGTTTTTGTCTCTACAGGACCAAAAGTAAATTAAAGCCACCCTGTAAAGCAAGATGATGTATAGTTACCTTTCCAGCAACCTATGTGTTAAAACTCCACTGAGTTGCTAATCCCTCCTACACCACTACAGGACATACGAGTTGGCAGGAGCAACCACAGCGCATGTTGGGGAAATGAAAGATATTCTACACTCCTGGACGTGTCAGATACCTGCAGCCGCCAGGGATTATAAACAAAGTGGGACCCAGAAAGGTAAGTATACAGCATCTTGTTTTAAAGGCTTTAGTTTAGTGACAGGGTCAAGCAATACAGCCAACCTATAATTGAACAGTGGAGAAGCAAAAGTCTGATGAGTTCATCCCTCTGCTCTCTCCTTAAGTTAGATTGTTTTGTGCCAGCAAATATGCATTCAGAACATCTTATTGGCTGCTCAGGGTTGCCACCATCTCCCTGCCTTAGTGCTGCTGTACAGCAGATTACAAGAGCCTGATCTCAAGACAGACTTTGGTAATTACACTGGTTGCAATAATACTTAAAATGATGTATACATGAATAGAGGTGCATCAATCTGTGAGTTTTATAGCTGTTCAGCTTTAATGCTTTCATCAACTACAAAGGTCCTGAAGCATTTAAATAACTTTCTATGCATATTATTATTAATTATGACAAACTTTCATTTAAGTAAGTTTTGTTCTGCTAAAAGTACATATGATTTTGACAGTATAGATTTTACTCAAAAGTGCAAATCAGCTTAGATGTTATTTCTTTCTACTAGAAATTAATTTTTAAAAATGTTCAAATAAAGCTGTTACATAACTGTTACTCATTTGCTACCAAGATGTAGAATTGTAATACTTTGTTTGTTAATTTATGGCACATTATTTGTTGTTAATTAACAAGCTGCATGCTATGTAATCTTGCACATTGATTTACAAACATGACAGTTGCATTATTCCTGATGTATTATATTATGCTATTATAAATAATTGGATATTGGTGATATATTTTAAACTGTTTATGTAATTAGTATTATATGTCTTTGATTTTGTAACCAGTCAGTCAGTCTATTTAACCAGTTGACATCCGCGGTGTTAAACCCCCTTCCCATCCAGGCCATTTTTCAGTATTCAGCGCTGCGGTACTTTGACTGACATTTATTCCGTCATGCAGCGCTGTACTGAAATTAATTTTATACCCTTTTTTGGGGACAGATAGAGCTTTCTTTTGGTGGTATTTATTCACCACTGGGGTTTTTATTTTTTTACTATATTAAGGAAAAATTACCAAAATTTTAAAAACAATAAACAGTTTCCCCTATAGTAAATGATAAAACATTTATTATTACCCAATTTTTTGGTAAAATATAAAAGACGGGGTCACGTCGGGTAAAAAGACACCAAACATGTCAAGCCTTAAAATTGCGTGCGCGCGCGAAACCTCAAAAAACGATAATACCCAAAATTGGCCATAGGCGACGCTTTAAAAGCTGTTACCGCTCATCAGTTTAGTGTTATCAGTGATTGATGGCCCTAAAATGATTGCTCTCACTGCGACGTTCGCGGCGATATGTAACATGTGTAGTGCAATTGTAATTTTTGCGCGCTGGGGCACCGG
>NW_017306593.1:555614-558338 GCF_000935625.1 Nanorana parkeri
CGATCGGCTGGCTATGGAGCCGCTGATCGCCTATATTTGAAACACCCTGTAACGGGTGTGTGCAATGGTCGAATCCTTTCTGCCCGTGCGTGCGCGAGCAGAAAAAAAATGCCGTCTGGCGACGGCAACCCGCCAATGCAGCAGTGCCGTCAGTCCCTTTTTTTACTACGGGCGGACGGCAAGAGGTTAAGTATAGAAAAGAAGTCACTCTGCTGTTTGGTATCATTGTGTGCACCACAATGAATATGGACCGGTGAAAGTAAAGGAGATCTGTCTGTCCATAGTTGTCTGAGGAGATCAAAAGAAAATTATAGACCAGCAGATCAAAGATAAAGGCTATAGGACCATCTTCTAGCTTCATGTCTCTGTGACTACAGTTACAAATATTATTAATAGGTTTAAGGTCCATGGGAATGCAGCCAACTAACATGACCACAAGAGGAATATTGATGTAAGGCTAAACAGAAGGATAGTGCAACAAAAGACCAAAGGAAAACTTCCAAAGAGATATAAGCTGAATTCCATGGTCAAGGTGCATTAGTGTCTAATCGCACAATACTTTTTTTGAGGGACAGTGGGCTCGAACCAAGAAGCCAAGGAAATGAAAAACATAAAAAACACAGACTGGAATTTACTGAAATGCATAATGACAAGCCACAATACTTCTATGAGAAAGTCCTTTGGACAGCTGCTACAAAAATGGAGCTTTTTGGCAAGTCACATCAGCTTTATGTTCACAAGCAAAATAATTAAACTGACACTAAACTCAGGAGTTAAATCTTAAAAATGCATTGAAGTAACCTAATTATTAACAAAAATCTATCGCTCGGCTGTAGATCCTCAAATCATCTCTGAATTGGTGCAGACACTGTCCTTGCTTCTGGAGGGGGGGTTCTTTTGTTCCCCATGGTTCCTGTGTGGTTGTAGCCACTGCTCCTAGCTCACTACCATGATGGACTACAATCTCAATACAAATTAGTAAACTAAACGTAAGATTGTAGTCCATCACAGGAGTGAGCTTGGAGTGGTGGCTATTTTACAACACACACAGGGACCATGGGGAACAAAAGTAGTCACCCTCCAGAAGGAAGGACAGTGTCAGCACCAATTCAGAGATGATTTGAGGATCTGCAGCCAAGTGATACACACATAAGATACATTTTTGTTAATAGTTAAGGTACTTGATTGCATTTTTAAGGTTTAAAGGAGAACTATGGGGTCAGTGTTTTTCCCCATAGTTCTCCTTAGGGTAACGGGAGGACACAAACTAGCGTCCTCCCGTTACCCTAAGCTCAGTATACCGCGAGCTACATATGTACACTGCACAATGAAATCCAAAAACTATCAAACAATTCTGGAGTGATAAGTTCTGCCCAGTTTCAGAAATTTCTGTCTCAGTCACAGGTCGTAGGTCCTCCAACAGGATAAAGCTTCAAAACACACAACTAAAAGCACACAATAATAGCTAAAAACAGGCGGCAGGGAGCAGTGGGGCGGCAGCAGTGTCGAATCCCCCAATGCCCGGAACATAAAGTTCCGGGCACCAGGCGGTAAGTTGCAGTGGCGTTAAGTTGCAGTGGCGGACCTAAGGAACAAAGGGCCCTGGTGCAAGATTTTTTTTGCCCCCCCCCCCCCCAAAATAATAATTATTTTAATGATGTATTTACCCCGAACCTCTTCTGTCTTCAGCTGTTTGCTGTGTGTGTTCTGTTTGCTGGGTCCTCACTCACAGAGGTGGCTCTAGACTTTGTGAGGCCTAAGGCGAAACTTAAACATGAGGCCCCATCTTACATATGCACGTATACATACACTCATATGTACACACATACATACATACACTCATATGTACACACATACATACACTCATATGTACACACACACATACATACACTCATATGTACACACATACATACATACACCCATATGTACACACATACATACATACATACACTCAGATGTAAACAAATACATACATACAAAAATGCAAAGTCATTTACTCATGCATGCACACACTCATATACTCCGTTATTTATTGTACAGGTTTAAGAAGTCAGACAACTCTGGAGATCTTCTTAAAAATAGCAGTAGATTTTCCTAAATATTAGGATGTATGTCAAAGCATTTTAGATCATTATTACACTTAAATAAATAAATGGGGACAGGTTACTTTTTATTTTCTATAGATTGAAGACACATATCTCTTAAACCTATAAGTGACCCCTGTAGGTTTAGGAGATATGCCTGTTTTCTCCCCCATCTCTCTCATGCCCTCTGTTCTTTCCACTATCTTCATATGCCCCCTGGACTCTCCCATCACCACGGTCCCCCCTGCACCCCTCCCCTAACTCCAGTACCCCTTCCATCACATATTTCCTGCACCTGCCATCACCTTTCCCCAGCCCTCTCAAATCATGGCCCCTTGCCATCTCTGCAGCCGCCCCTCCTTCTCCAATCACATATCTAAAGACCCCCTTCTCCAATCACATGTCCTCAGTCCACCCTTTTCCAATCACATCTGCACAGCCCCCCTTCTCAAATCACATATCTAAAGACCCCCTTTTCCAAATCACATGTCCTCAACCCCCCTTCTCCAATCACATCTCTGCAGCCCCTCCTTCTCCAATCACATATCTAAAGACCCCCTTTTCCAATCACATCTCTGCAGACCCCCTTCTCCAATCACATCTCTGCAGCCCCCCTTCTCCAATCACCACTCTGCAGCAA
>NW_017306593.1:558372-560677 GCF_000935625.1 Nanorana parkeri
GTGCTGGGCCCCCCAGGCTGAGGCCCCGGTGCGCACGTACCGGCTGCACCGGTGGTAGTTCCGCCACTGGTAAGTTGCCTTCTACATTTAGTCCTGCTTTGGGAAGGCAGGACTAAATGTAGTGTGGGGAAGCCGCTTGTTCGTTTACAAGTGATTGCGGCGATATGACGCCGGCTCTGATTACCAGCACAGCACAAGGACCCCGGGTTCGCCCCTGTCTACAAAAGAAAGGGATTAACTTGTTAGAAGATAGCGGGTTAGCAGTGGTCAACTTAAGGATCCGGACAAGCCCCTGTCTGCCTGACATGGTGTGTCTGGGTGTCACCTGGTCTGACACCCGGACACACCACAAACAGGATTTAGTCGGGTGAGTCCTGGACAGATGGCAACCCTAACTCACCCACTTCCTGTAAGCTTAGGGGTGCATCATCAGGCCTCTGGTCTCACAAGAGAATTCTTGTGTGTGGGGAAATCTCTCCCAGGTTTTAATGCTGTCTCTGTCCCCATGGGGATAGTAAGTAGTGGAAAATCTGCCAGTGGGGATACAAACTATGCAGAGTACAACAAAACAAATTATGCTGGAGTTGGGCTGTAAGAAAAAGTCATATTACTGTTTTATTACAGATTAAATTGGTGATACAATAGGTAGTATTTAGGCAGGCACATCTTCCAAACCAAAACTTTAAAAGTCGTCCCTTTTAGAACCAACTTTTATCCTTCTATCCATGTAAGTTACACTCTTAATTTATGTTTTTGGGTTTGTAGTTGGATGAATTACGCCACCTAGTGGATATAATGTGTCTGTACACACATTTTTAGCTTACTTCCAATGGTCCTGTTGTGCACCATCACTAAGGGCACACAAATATAATGCAGAATCAGATTCAGTCAGTCTAGAGACTGTTAAATTGGTGCTTATATAGCTTGTCTCCGACGAGAATTTTCTTTCTTCCAAATCTTTATTTGAATTAAAAATATTATTATAGCCCCTGCCTCCTCGGAGTAAAATAAACTGGTTTTCATGCTTATACTGGCGATACCAATACAAATATGCTGAGCTGCCGGATAAGAGTAGTTACAGGATAATGTTATTGAATCCCCTGTCTCTCAATTAACATACAGTCCTTCTGAGCTGATAGAAAAAACCCAATGTTGAACCTATAAAAGAAAAAAAAAATAGAAGCACATTAGAATAAATTCAACCAATGAAACAAATTAAATCTGTATTATAAAGCACAAATAATATAATGTGATCATCAAAAATGCACTGCTCTTAATAATGCAGTGCAGCATTATTATAAAGAATCTCACTTAAAGATTTTCCTGCGTAATATTTTAGCAATGTGTACATGACATTTTATCTTATTTTTCTATATACAAATCGTCATACATATTCTCTCCAATTGTAGTATTATTCTCTTAGTAAGATCAATTTGTTAGTCCCTGGTTGTGTGGTTGTCCAGCAAACAGTACTTCCATGTGAGGAATGAGGTATCTAGGATAACAGAAAGCCTAAAGCAATACATTTTCAGTGACAGCAGTGCTAATGTCTGTGATGAGATGTAGCGTAGGAGGGCATTGAAAACCATGATGAAATATACACACATCTTCATTATTTATAAGGACATTTTTATGGGAAGCTGAGGGCTATATGGTAAATGATCATAATCCTATTCTTGGCCAACTATTTAGCAGCCTACCAAGCGTGGTAGCAAAGGAAACAACTGCTACCTGGCCTATTGCACCAGGGGCTAGCTCTGGTCATAAATTACAAATACTTGCTTCCTTCCCTCTCTATACAGATGCTTACATACTTCCCTATAGTAAACATGTGGTGACTTCAGCTTAAAGTAAAATTAAACTCTAAAACTTTTTTTCAATAATGAATCCAGATCAAACAAATACACAGTATTTCTTAACTTTTTTCTCAAGTGCTTACAGTCTTCATGTTTCCAACTCTTTCAACACGGTTTACCTGAACTTCGTGTCCAGTACAAGGTCACAAGGGACAGAGCAATCTCCAGCAGATGTCCATCTGCTTGCTTGGTGAAGGGGAGAGGCAGGAGCAGGGCAGTGTTACATAGTTACATAGTATTTAAGGTTGAATAAAGACATTAGTCCATTAAGTCCAACCTATTAGGATCTCATTCTAGGAGTACCTGTACCCCTGTATATTACGGTCCCTTAAAGGAGAACTATGGGGTCAGTGTTTTTCCCCATAGTTCTCCGTGGGGTAACGGGAGGACACAAACTAGCGTCCTCTCGTCACCCTAGGCTCAGTATACCGCGAGCCGTGAGACGCCGC
>NW_017306593.1:560713-571167 GCF_000935625.1 Nanorana parkeri
TTGTAGCAAGGCTTGTGTGTCAGCTGTAGCCCTCCGGTACTTACTAGTGGCCAGCCCTGCCCCTCGATTGCGCTTCTGTGTTTGGCTCCGCCCCCTGTTGTGAGGGGTGGGGCCTGTTGGTGGTCATGTGATTGGGCTGCTCAGTCTAAAATGCCCGAGCCTATTTTTAGTCCCAGTCCGGCCCTGATTAACTATCCCGTTTTCCTGAACAAATTCTACCAGATAATCCTTTATTATGCCCTCTAGCATTTTACAAACTACCGATGTTAGACTGACCGGCCTATAGTTCCCAGGTTAGCACCTTGCCCCCTTTTTGAATATTGGGACTACCGTAGCCCTCCGCCAATCACTGGGGATCCTACCAGTCATTAAGGAGTCCTTAAAAATGAGGATTAATGGTCTAGTTATAACCTGGCTTAATTCCTTAAGTACCTTGGGGTGCAGGTTATCCGGACCCACTGCTTTGTTTGCATTGAGCATTTTAAGTCTTTGTTGTATCCCGGTTTCCGTCAACCACTGGGGTATATTTTGAGTTAAACTGGGAGTTTTATCATGTGTGTCAAACACAGTGGATTGCCTTCCTGTGTCTGTGTGTTTATAGAAAAACAAATAGCTTACTAGCACACACAAGTGTGGCTCCAAAGGACCCTGCAAAGGAAAGGAGCCACCCTAAATATATCAGGGTCAGTGATCAAGGTACCAGCAGACTGTACAGGAAACTAACATTTTAAACATTACAACTCAAATTAGCCCTTGCAATTGAGCTACCCCCGCACTACAAGAGTTAGGTGCTCGTTTGGGTCTAGGTACAAAAATAAAGAAAATATACTTACCTGATCTTCAGTGTCTCCTGGCAGCTTTGATCAGTCCCTGCAGCCTCTTCTCTCCCAGGCTACAGTGACGCCAAGGGACAAACCACAGCTGGAGTGGAGGAGAGAGGTGAGCAGTCACTGTCCCAGGACCTGGGATCAGGTGAGCATATCTTCTGTATTTTTGTTCCGAGAACAAAATGAGCACTTAGCCCTTGCAGTGCAGGGGTAGCCCTACTGCAAGGGTTAATTTGAAAAAAACTGGAGTTCCTCTTTAAGAAGCAGCATCCATTGTAAGTGATTTGAACAACAATTGAAATAGATTACAAACCTTTTGACTTAACTATCACTTTAACTTGTATTATGCTAATTACACATCTGACTGCCCTCTCACATGTATAGATATATTCATTCTGAAGATATTTCATGTTATTATTATTATTATTATAATATAGGATTTCTATAGCGCCAACAGTTTGCGCAGCGCTTTACAATATAAGGAAGACATTACAATCACAGTACAATTCAAGACAAGATGGTAAGGAGGGCCCTGCCCCTGAGGGCTTACAATCTAAAAGGGAGGGGCAAGTGATACATAAGGAGGTAGCTGTGTGGGGATGAATTGTTTGAGAACGTTATAGTTCAGTGGTCAGGTTGAGGTGGGATAGGCTTCCCTGAAGAGATGAGTCTTAAGGGATCGCCTAAAGGCAGTCAGAGTTGGAGATAGACAGGCAGGTTGGGGTAAAGAGTTCCAGAGGATGGGAGAGAAGTCCTGGAGGCGAGCATGAGAGGAGTTGACAAGGGAGCTGGAAAGCAGGAGGTTATTGGAAAAGTTTTACTAAGGCAAAACATTCCCATTTTCTCATGCCAATGAATATTGTCCATGAAGAATAGTGTTGCTCTACGGTTTTATTTCCATAGTCCATTGAGTAGACACTTTTCTTTTGCTTTATCGATTTTTGAGGGGAAACAATAAAACAAATTAAAATGGTTTTGCCACATTGATTGACACCTCTTTGATGTTAACAAGCATTATTGGATTTTAGTTATCTTCCAAGTCACTTAGCATACATTATTGGAGAAAAGTACTCACTCAGGTGTTTTATATGTGCGGCAAAGTGAACATGGAAAAATAAGCAGACGTCAGAGTGGTCTCAGGAGGAAGGGGTGAAGGTAATAGACAAATAAAGGAGAATGCTACCATCTCCAATGAGCTTCATGTTCTTCTGAGCACAGTTGCTGATATTATCAAGAAGTTTAAGGTCCACGGGACCATACCCAACCTCTGTGGATGTGGCTACAAAAGGAAAATGGATCCTAGGTTGAACAGATGGATCTTCCAAATGCTGGGGAAAGAATCATGTGAACATCAGAACTGATCATGGCTGAGCACCATGATCAAGGTACAACAATAATTGTTACAACATCCGTCACTCAATAAAAGTAATCTCCATAGTAGAAGACCCAGGAAGACCCCACTTCTGAAAGAAACAAAAAAGATGGACTGGAGTTTGTTGATATGCATGTGGACAAGCCACAGTAATAAGAGACTGTCCTATGGGCAGATTAAACAAAATTAGAACTTTTTGGTAGGCCACATGAGCTCTATGTTTACAAAAGAAAAAAGTTAAGAACAACCATCCCTACTTTGATCAAGAAACCAAGAAAGGGCGCAGAGAACACTGGCTAGCTAACGAAGTTGTAATGAAGACTAAAGGTAGTGGCACTTACGCGTGATTGCCAGGATCTGGAGATGGACGGCCGGTATGGAGGATCGGGGCACTCGTGGTGTGGTTCCGACTGTAGTCGATGTGCTGATCCGAGAGGTACATCCACAGGAGAGTGTAGACAAGAAGAGGGGACTTCGTCCGAAGTGCCGTTGGGGGTCTGTGCGGTGTGGAGGAGAGGCAGGGAGATCGCAATGGACAGCGGGCAATGGACAGGGCTGTAGCAGCCACAGCTGTATGTGTCAGCGGGCGGTCACTGTCAGGTCTGCTGGGGACAGTGTGCGGAAGCAGCTGACAGATGCCGAAAGTCGAATCAAATGGCGAGTTGGAGAGGGATCAAATCGGACAGGAGCCGGGCATTGGATAGGGCTGTGGCAGCCGTGGCTGTGTGTGTCAGCGAGCGGTCGCTGTCAGGTCTGCTGGGGACGGTGTACGGAAGCAGCTGTCAGATGCCGAAGATCGAGTTGATGGTGAGATGAGTTGCCCATCCGAGAGCGCTGTTTATATGTTTTTTCTGCATCCCTACTTTGAAACAACTAGGAGCAGGGCCGGATTCTCCACAAGGCCACCGAGGGACGGCAGGGAGCAGAGGGGTGGCAGCAGTTTGAAATCTCCCGATGCCCGAAACATGCAGTTCCTGGCGCTGGGCTTTGCACAAACAGAGCTAAATGTAGAAGGGGAAACACTTGTTTGTTTACAAGTGATCTTGGCGATGTCGCCAAGATCACTTTTAATAAGACTGCAGGCTGTCCTAAGACTAAGGCCATAATGTGGTATTTTCCTGACATTACATTCAACTTGTAAAATATACTAAGAACATGTATTTTTGCTTTAATTTACAGAGTATTGCAGTACGAATGGCTCTGCAAACTGTTTATAAATACACCCCATAAATACAGCCTATATTCTCTGTAAAGAAAGGATGTCTTTGTCTTTTTGCTATGAGCTAGCAATTCTGGGGCACAGTTGGCCACAGAGGCACAAAGGAAAGATTTTAATAAAATGACATGCATTAAGCAAACTCTGATTGTGGTGCTCATGGAAATCTACTGTGGAAGAAAGAGATTAGTTACTGTTTGACACCACAACTGTAGAAAGAATTTGAGCCTTGAAAGTTTAGACTGGAGCCTGTTCAGTTATATTAGAGTGACATTAAATGTGTCTTCACTTCTTATGCAGGATCCATAGTCTTGCATTATACATGGGGACACCAAGGGACAGTTCAGAAGCATAGGGAAGAGAGGTGACCACCAACTGCCAGGGGAGCAGGAATCATGTAAGCAAAAGTGTTATACCTGTACAGTGTTTTTAAAGAGACAAAATATGGGATAAGGTGCATGTATTGCAGAAATGTATTGATTTTTTTTTTCTTTGCCCAGACATACACTTAAAGCACTATAAACTAAGCAAATACGATTTTATCATGCTGTATTATTGCATGCATGGAAATATATTTCAGTTTAGGTTAATATGATGATCATACAATATAACCATGATGGAGCATCTCCCCCTAGTGGTGATGAAGATGTAGTGCACATAGTTTTAATATTGCACCTGAGCTCTTCTGCAGCACTGTGCACCATCACTCACAGCACACAAATACAAGGCTGAATCTGACACAGACAGGCGATGGATGGTTAAAGTCGTATCAGTATTGCTGGCCTCTGACTGGAACTTTCCAGACTCTAATTCTGTGTTATTAACCTTTAAGGTAGAGGAAGCCTTTGCTCCACGGAGCAGAATATACTGTATTTGATGAGGATACTGACGATACCAGAACAAATATGGGCCGCTGCTACTAGAGGAGTAGGTGCAGGATAATGTTATTGTTTCTCCAGTTTCTCTATTAAGATGCTGGGCTGTTGAATTTATAGTATTTCCCTGGACACAACCTGTAACAAAATAACAAATGATATTATCTCAGTCATAATTATTTTTCATATTGTATTGTTAGAATAATGGAAAATATAACTGTGCAACCAGCACTATGAGGACTGCCTCATACTCACTTGATAAATAAAGTACCAGCCAGGAGAAAGCTAATACAGATGGGGTAAAGCTGATCATTGTCTCTGAAGGTGCAGCATACAAGCTTGATGTGTGACTGATGTGTACCTGTGAGGATCCTTCTGAGGTCCTTCATGTATAGTAATGTGGGGAGGATGTGACGCAAACATCACTGACATAAACACACCCTCGTGTTGTATCAGTACAGATACTCTTTGACATGAAAAAACAGCAGGCTGTCTGATAACGTTTCAGGAAAACAAGGCTATAACACACATATTATAGGCTCAAATCACATATATAACATACCAAGATAAGGATCTTCATTTCATCCATGTGACTGTAATTTACAAATGTTATTGGTCCGGGCTGAAAATAGCTGCCATCTTTTTTAAATAAAGGTCCTTTTCCTGGTGTGTTACCTTTGTAAATTGAGCCTATAAATGTATACCATAAAATATATATCTCCTTATTCTGAGGGCTAAAATTTTACGTTTTTAAAAAGGTTTTCATTTTTTTGTCAGGTATATGAATCAAATATTGCACACAAATGTTTACCACTTGCAGCAAGCAGATGGAGCTTTTGGTTTTTCTTCCATTTACCAGATTCATTTTTCTGCTTTTCTCTAAATAGCCTGCATTATGGTCAAACCTCAGCAGTAGAAATGGGGTTTGGGTTTGAGGCCATAAAGGTTTTCTGCAAACTTTTCCTGTTCACAATTCAGATTAACATATGGGTGTGTTCATCTAATTACAGAAAAATAAACTCCCATAATGCAGTGCCTAAAACTGAAAACTATGGTCAGGCGGCATAGCATGGCTAATAATGATGGTTGGCAAATGTACCAGTATCCTATAAAAATCATCTCTCTCATCAGCCTTTGGTCAGTATGTGTTGGAGTAGTGAGGGACAACTGACAGTATGTTGTATTACTGCACAGTGCTAGTATACTACCCACAAAGATATACTGTGCTATATACAGTACTGTAAATTGTCACCACTACATTACAGTGAATTATAGTGTAGTGGTCTCTCTCTCTCTCTCTCTCTCTCTCTCTCTCTCTCCTCCCTCCACTAATCGATAATGAGAATCGTTGCCAACTAATCTCATTATCGATTATAATCGATTTAATCGATTAGTTGTTGCAGTCCTAAATTATAAGCTGATGACCAGTGATGAGCCAAGCATGTCTGGGTTTGGTTTGCTTGGACGTTCACCAGACCCCGAAGGAAATTCAAGTTTGGCGTACGTCCAAGCAAACTGAACCCATGTCCACCTGTGTCTTAGCAACCAATGGTACTCTGTGACCCACACAGCATCATTGGTTGCTGGGATGCTAGCAGATGGACCACACAGCCTCACTGGTTACTAGGGAGCAGGAGAGCACACAATTACAGCCAATAATGCTGAAGGGCTGTCTGTGTCCTAGCAACCCACAAAACAAACCCCCATTTATAACCACAACCACCCCCCATTTATAACACGCCCTCCAACATATGGTATTAGACTTTTGGAACTAGAGGCAGACATTCAAGGTATAAAGACAAATAAAGACAAAATAAACAGATTTCAAATAAGAGGAACCAAGATTGACATAGTTAGGAGGGACACCTTAAAGGTGTCAAGAAAAAAAATGCAACGTCTGGAGATGTCACTAAAGCAGGTGTTGCTTCACAGGGTATGGCTTATAGTGTGAGAATAAAATGAGCCCCAGCATTGGTGTTATTGTCACTGTAAAAATACAATCTTATTCTAACATATTAGCAATGCTTACGTTAATTGTGACCATAATTGTGCCCTTGGAACAACATAGTTGAGTACTGTTCCTGAAACTTTTTCTGCACTAACTGATACATTTTCAGGACAAGTTTTTAGGGTGTTTCCTTCTTCAATGTCCAAATACTGCTCCAAGGGTCAATAGTACGTAATGCAGAGTAGAGGGTTCAGGAGTAATTAACTTATATTTCGGAGGTCAGGAGTAGTTAATGCAGAGTGCAGTAGTAATGCAGAGTTCAGAGGTCAGGAGTAAGTAATGCACGTAAGTTAAGAGGTCAGTAGTATGCACAGTGCAAAGGTCAGGAGTAATTACAACAGTTCAGAGGTCAGGAGTACATAATACAGAGTTCAGTAGTAACACAGAGTTCAGGGGTCAGTAAAAATGACACACCTTCATTAAAAAATGTTTAGCTCCAGAAATGTTTATTTTCACTTTAACAGATATACAGCAAATTGAATTTGTCCTTCAGATTGCTATATATCTGTTCATACACCAATAGGTTCATGTAGCCTCACTGTTCTATTGCAATACTTCTAGGCAACATTGGGCAACTAGAACATATTCCTCTTTCATTCTTCCCCTGCAGCTGCCACAGCGCTCCCCACATAGCCCACAATTCTGTGGCAGCTATAACCTCCAATAGCCCCCCTCCCTCCAGCCCTTTGTCAGAGGTGTCTTACTTAAGCTCTATATTCACTGTCATTGGGGATGCTGTAGCGGGCATTTCTTTCCCAGGGGCACACTCATCATAATTAGGACTTTACATGGAAAACAGGAAAGAATGGCAACCATAGTGTAGACCAGGGGTAGGCCACCTTGGCACTCCACCTGTTGTGGAACTACAAGTCCAATTAAGCATTGCATGACTCTGGCAGCCACGGGCATGGCTTATAAAGGCATAATGAGATTTGTAGTTTCAGCACAGCTGGAGTGTTGAGGATACCTACCCCTGGTGTAGACACATGTGAACCCAGCAGCATCTCCACCTTTATTTGCCTGTCTGAATGAGGCCTTACATTTCTGATGCAACCTGAGTTTATTGGTCACAACATTTTAAACTTACAATTGAGCTTTACATTTACTATGACACTAAACACAATGCTGCATAACCATCCAGAATATGAAAGCGCAGCGCCACCTGCTGGTAATGAAGTTCTGGTGCACAGGGGGTTTTAATATTGCACCTGGGCTCTTCTGCAGCACTGTGCACCATCACTCAGAGCACACAAATACAAGGCTGAATCTGACACAGACAGGTGATGGATGGTTAAAGATGTATGGGCATCGCTGGCCTCTGATTGAAACTTTCCAGGCTCCAATTCTGAGTTATTATATTTTAGGCTAGCTTGCATTTTGGCCCCATAGTGAATAATATATTGCATTTGATGAGGATACTGGCGATACCAGAACAAATATGGCCCGGTGCTACTAGAGGAGTAGGTACAGGATAATGTTATTGGTCCTCCAGTTTCGCTATAAAGATGTTGCGCTGTTGAGTTTATAGTATTTCCTTGGACAGAACCTGTAATTAAATAAACATTACACGATTAAACATAATATTTTTTACCTCTTTTAAAGTTATATCTTTAAAATAATGGGAAACAAAATGCAACTGACATATGAGTGCATCATACTTACTTGATAAATAAAGTACCAGCCAGGTGGCAGCTAATACAGATGAGATAAAGCTGGCCATTGTCTCTGAATGTGCAGCATACAAGATTGTTGTGTGACTGATGTGTACCAGTGAAGATCCCTCTGAGGTCCTTGATGTATAGAAATGTGGGGAGGATGTGACAGTGACACAAACATCACTGACATAACCACACCCACATGTTGTGTCAGGACAGGTACTCTTTGACATGAAAATGAGAAAAAAGATCAGCCTTGCAGATTACCGTCAGAGGGACAAGGCTATCTATGATACATAAGTGATTATTTATCATTATTCTATACATACTTAACAAATCTGGATTATACAAATTGATTATTTTATCACACAGTAGATATAATTACAGGAAAAGCGTTCTGTTTTAAACCTTCCTTTTGGACTATTATGTTAAAAAGAAAAGAAAAACCTGTTTTGCATTTATATTTTTTAGCTAGTAAACTATTGCTGGATGAATAGATAACATTTTCCAATCTGACCATCAGGCTAAACAGATTTGCTACAAACTGAGCCAGGTCAAAGGACAGTTTCACTTTTGGTGAAGTTGTTTTTTTATAGCCCCTCAATGTACCAAACAGTGTTACCTACTTACCTTTATCCCTGCTCTGAAGATCTTAAGGCCTCATTCACACGAGAAACGGCCGGCACGTACAGCTCCGTGCTCTGTGCTGCGTGCGCGGCCTTATCGTGCAGCTCCCGGGAAGGACGGGTGCTGCCTGTGATTAGTACGCAGCCCCCGTCCTTCTCTATGGGAGTATGTGGCCGTACGCCGCTCTACGCTCACCTGCCCTGCACGTCCGTGCGGGTGTCCTGACTCGGACGCAGACAGGATCCATCCTGTCAGCGTACGAGTACTGACACCCGCACGGACGTGCAGGGCAGGTGAGCGTAGAGCGGCGTACGGCCACATACTCCCATAGAGAAAGACGGGGGCTGCGTACTAATCACAGGCAGCACCCGTCCTTCCCGGGAGCTGCACGATAAGGCCGTGCACGCAGCACGGAGCTGTACGTGCTGGCCTTTTCTAGTGTGAATGAGGCCTTACTGTACAGTCTCACCACACAGGCTTTGGTTGTAAATAGTGACAGACGGACTGTGTGTTCACTATGCATGCAAGCTGTGACCCCTTCATTTGTATAAATAGGGCTGTACTAATAGCTGACTAGATAGGGCTGACTAATTAAATAGGAATAAATGGGGCAAGTGGTGTCTATGTATAGTGATGGCCTGATCAGCATTTTTTACATCCAAAGACTGTGCGCCAGCAAGGCTGCACAGTGAGCATATCCACAGTGGGGTCGACGGTACGTATTTAATTTTACTAGACACACTATGGCATGCTGCAAACAAAAAGCATCTTCAAAAACAGATGGTCAGCAACAATGAATGCTGCGGTTTAAGCACCCCAGCTTAAAAAAATCTCTATAAAAATAAAATTGTAAGCTATATACTAGGGCTGGTAATGATTAAAATTTTCCTGTTCGATTAATCTAAATTTTTTCAAATTGATTAATCGATTAATTTCGATTAATTAAAACGCACATACAGATCCAACTACATTGGCCTATACACATACAGCACAGCAATGAAGTAATAAAATGAAGTAGGATCACACTAATCCAGCACGTTATTAATCTCACGTGCCCCACTCAATATGGCCGCAGGGAAAGGTTTAATCTGCTCGATTGAGCAGATTAAACCTTTCCGGTAAAAAGTGTTTCTCTCCCGGGCGGCCGGGAGAGTTGGGATGTGTACTCACCGGCCCAAGCGGCTCCATTGGGTAACGAAGGGAAGGGGGAGGGCCAAGCTGTATGTGTGGTCATAAAGAGTTATGACCAGTCTACCTGCAAATTAATGATCGGTGGCAGTCATTGAGGAAGTTCGAGCTGCAGCTTAGAGACTGTGCTTACTTTCTTTACAAAGACAGCAGGTAAGGTTCTGCACCTGTGTCTTGGAGCTTTTTCTCTCTCTAAACAAGCTAATTATTGTTGCAATATTTCACAAGAGTAGCAGGTGGAAAACCAGGAGCATGGATATTAGGTGGGCATGGTAATCCTGTCTGCTCTTGCTTTAGAAATACAATATGGGGGGTCATAGATTTTATATATGAGCTAATTGTGATGACTAATGGCTCATATCTCTGCTGCAGGTACGGATACATAAATATATTTAAATGTAGATTTTATGGGTCTGTTATGCTGAGAAGTAATATGACATCTTTGTAAATCAGAAGTCCCCTGAACAACAATTATAGCTTAAAATCTCTTCCCATATAAAACACAAATCCCTAATGGCAGGCATAATCAACAAATACCCAATGTTCTTTTGGTAATTGCTTACTTTTTTCTATTATTTTAGAGCTTATGTCATATCAAAACTTTGCAGAAAGTAGCAGTAGACAAATTCACTCACCAGGGCCCTTTCTCATAATGACATGGAGATATTTTAATGTAGCCATCTCTC
>NW_017306593.1:572151-580889 GCF_000935625.1 Nanorana parkeri
CGCAGGGAAAGGTTTAATCTGCTCGATTGAGCAGATTAAACCTTTCCGGTAAAAAGTGTTTCTCTCCCGGGCGGCCGGGAGAGTTGGGATGTGTACTCACCGGCCCAAGCGGCTCCATTGGGTAACGAAGGGAAGGGGGAGGGCCAAGCTGTATGTGTGGTCATAAAGAGTTATGACCAGTCTACCTGCAAATTAATGATCGGTGGCAGTCATTGAGGAAGTTCGAGCTGCAGCTTAGAGACTGTGCTTACTTTCTTTACAAAGACAGCAGGTAAGGTTCTGCACCTGTGTCTTGGAGCTTTTTCTCTCTCTAAACAAGCTAATTATTGTTGCAATATTTCACAAGAGTAGCAGGTGGAAAACCAGGAGCATGGATATTAGGTGGGCATGGTAATCCTGTCTGCTCTTGCTTTAGAAATACAATATGGGGGGTCATAGATTTTATATATGAGCTAATTGTGATGACTAATGGCTCATATCTCTGCTGCAGGTACGGATACATAAATATATTGAAATGTAGATTTTATGGGTCTGTTATGCTGAGAAGTAATATGACATCTTTGTAAATCAGAAGTCCCCTGAACAACAATTATAGCTTAAAATCTCTTCCCATATAAAACACAAATCCCTAATGGCAGGCATAATCAACAAATACCCAATGTTCTTTTGGTAATTGCTTACTTTTTTCTATTATTTTAGAGCTTATGTCATATCAAAACTTTGCAGAAAGTAGCAGTAGACAAATTCACTCACCAGGGCCCTTTCTCATAATGACATGGAGATATTTTAATGTAGCCATCTCTCTTTGACCGATCAAATTATTTTGATCGCTCAAAGTTCTTTTGATCTGTACTCACCTCTCCGCCGGCTTCCGGGTCTTCCATCGGAGATCCGGTGACGTCACGGACATCGACGTCACCGGATCGATCAAAAAAATTGAGGGATTAATCGTTAATTTCCGCAGCCCTACTATATACCTCTCAAAAGAGAAAAATAAAACCCCCAAATTACTGGCCCCAGCAAGAAAAGCCTTCTTTATCTTTTAAAGGAAGCCTTGCAGAAAAAACAAAAGAAGAAATCTTTGCTACGAACAGGATACAAGCTAAAAGTCACTGCTGCCCTTAATTACAAACTTAAATAAAGACACAACGCCCCCAATAATAAAAAATAGGTAGTAAAAAAGGTTATTGCCCAAAGGGCTAGCAACCAAATTTGTTTGCAACAAGGATATTAGTCCTGTAAAATTCAGAACTGTGAACACAGTGGTGAAGGAAACAAACAAGACCACCACTTTTTCTACAGTAGCGTCTACAACACTGACACTGTGGCTGCTCTGAGCACCCTTTTTTATAGTGAATCATTAATTGAAAGCAATGGTAATACGGAAGTGTCCAGGTCTCTCAAGAGCACACTATCTTCAATTTCCTGACATATTGCTGAAACCGTGTGTGTGTGTCTTCTAAAAATTAGGGTTAACTACAATTTTAACTACAAATGTTATGGTCAAACATTAATTAATACCATATACCTGTTCTATTTATTAAAACATTATATTCATCATAGCATCTTACATTAGCAGGGACCTAAGGATTGACACTTTATTACATATTGGCTTCAACTGAAGGCAAAACTTTTTTTTTAGTTGAAAATAGAGCCGGGGGAATTCAAACCCGTCGTGATTTTTTTGCCATCTGGTGTCTCATTGTGGAGATTTCCTTACACTTTCAGTCTGATATCCACAACAGGAAGTGAGAGGAAATTCCCACAAAGAGATGGAAATTCCTGGTGGTCAGCCGAGTCACCACAAGTAGTATCAGGTGTTCTAATCGATCTAGGTCATCTCCACCCTATCAAAAACTGGAAAAAAAGTTTTGGCTTCGGTTGAACTTTAAAGAGGAGCTTTACCTTTATCTCTAAAATAACAACAAAGGCATCTTTAGAAATGTTTAGTAATGACAATCTACAAACACATACTTCTAGATAATTGGCGGCTTTGTGTTCTTGCATACCTTATTTCTCTTTTCTCCCCATTCTGCTGAAAGTGGCCATGTTAACTAAGGGCAGGTTACTAGGTCTCACTTTACTTCCTGGAACTCTGGCACATGTGACTAGGACTTGTTGCCATGCACATCATCGCAGAGGAGGAAAATGACTTTCCCTGAGATCTCATGATGAGATGAGATGAGATTTCACAGCAATGTTCTGCTGATGCACCCTTCCCAGGATGCAACACTTTGGCACATTACATAATTTGTGCCAGAATTGGACCAGGAAGTGTATGAACTCTAATTGTGAGGAAATAACAAAAAGTTTGTTTAAAGAGTTAATAAACTCTCTGCGTTTTTTGCATATATCTACTGCTAGCAAGCAGTAGATACATGCAAAAACATAAAAAAAAAAAAACTTTTAAACAAGTTTAAACTTACCTGTGTTTTCACCATGCGCTCCCGTTCGAACATCTGAAGAGTCTCAGGTGGCCGCAAAGGATCTTGGGGCGGGCGCATGCGCAGTTCAGATCTTCGGCTGGGAGACGAGGAGAGACACAAGGTAAGTCTATGGAGCAGCATTCACCCGCATAGACACCGTGGGACAGGAAGTGCCAGCTAGCACAGAGGATTCAGTACTGGATCGGTGACCAGCAAAAGCGCTGGAGGGACTGCTGAAAACTACAGGAAAGAAGAAGATGATCGGATCAAGAGGCATCATTTAAGGTAAGTCCTTACACTAACATTGGGGGGGGAGGGGGATATCCTTTAATGTCACTTTAACTAATGAATGTAAGATGATTTTAAATCAGTATTCAGAGCTGCATGCTAATGTGATTTAGTGCAAAGACGAGCATGTCAGGAGAGGATTTGTCAACAGATCCCCTCCTGATCACAGCAGTACAGAGCAAATGTCATTTCTGTGACATCCTTGTCCGTACAGTTTTTAACAAAAACTGAAACTGCCGGACCACATGTGTGTCTATGGGGAATCCGTAGTACATGGACATGTGTCCGCTTACAACAGTTTACCCCCGATCCAGCATCTGGCGAAACGGATCTCAGATCCGTTTGTTTTTTCTGACCTAGCCTGAGCCGCGGTTAACACGGTGTAAGCGGACACTTGTCTGTTCACACACAGCTGCCCATAGATATGCATAGTGCATCCAATCGGGTCCAGCTGAAAAACTGACAGGCGGACCCGATCAGAAAGTGGCCTTAAGTTACCATTAGGTTAACCACTTTAAGTAACCATTACCATAGGTACAATTATTAGCAGTACCACACAATTGTGTGTAAATGTTTTTGCAAACGACTCTTTATAATTGAAAACATCTCTTTTTTTATGGTTTATTAACTGTTAAAAAGAAATACTTTGTTGTAATAAAGTGACTGTAGGAAGTAGAAGACTGTGCACCCATCAAATGTAGTCCTAGGGAACATGTGTGACCAGCACCACCTGCTGATAATAAATTGGTAGTGCACACAGAGTTTTAACATTGCTCCTGAGCTGATATACAGCACTGTGCACCATCTCTCAGAGCACACAAGTACACAGCTGTATCTGACACAGACAGGCGATGGATGGTTAAAGTCGTATCAGTATTGCTGGTCTCTGATTGAAACTTTCCAGACTCCAATTCTGTGTTTTTAAGCTTTAAGGTGGACTGAGTTTTGGCTCCACGAAGAAGAATATACTGTATCTCATGAGGATACTGGCGATACCAGAACAAATATGGACCGCTGCTACTAGAGGAGTAGGTACAGGATAATGTTATTGTTTCTCCAGTTTCACTATTAAGATGCTGGGCTGTTGAATTTATAGTATTTCCCTTTACAGAACCTGCCACGATAAAAAAAATTTACTTGTTAACACATCATTTTTACATCTTGTCCAGTTGTATCATCCAAATAATGAGAAAAAGATAACAATGCATCTGTATTATACTTACTTAAAGTAACATAAAGTACCAGCCAGGAGGCAGCTAATACAGATGGGATAAAGCTGGCCATTGTCTCTGAATGTGCAGCATACAAGATTGATGTGTGACTGATGTGTACCACTGAGGATTCTTCTGAGGTCCTTCATGTATAGTAATGTGGGGAGGATGTGACAATGACACAAATGTCTCTAACATAAACACACACACGTGTTTTGTCAGCGCAGGTACTGTTTGACGTGACAGTGAGAAAAAGTTCAGTCTCGCAGTTAACTGCCAGGAAGATAATGTGACACATAATTGGACTCCTTAATGAGTACTGTTGTCATAAAAATGAATCATGGTTTCAGATGGCATTATTATAAATATGTTTATATAATAAATGTATACTTAACAAAGCTGGATTATAAAAATGTGTTACTTATAGCCCAGAAGATATTGATTTTGTAATTCATACTTCAGAAATGAATTAAATAATATATACATGGCTGCTTAATTTTCTTTTATTCTCTGAAAGGAAACACTATAACACAGCCTATACAAATGTTCCTGTTCATAAAAGAACCTGAATGTGAGACTTGGATCCTTGAAATCTTCCTGAATCCTGTGCGTTATTACTGTAGCGTCTCTCTTTAGAACTATTTCAGAAAGGCGGCTTCACAATAAACTGGAGAAAATGAAATGACCATAAAAAAAAATAAAACTATTTTGATGGAACATCATCAAACTATTTAGGGGTTTTTGAAATGTTTCACTATACAAAGATGCTGTCTTTACTTTAAATAGTGTTTTCCTTGCATTTGAAAGCACATGCTGTGATGATTACACTCGCAAATCCCACTGCTGGAGACCAGAATGGGATATTTTTCACACTCAGCCTCCCCATATGTAGAGATTTTCTTGCTCTGGGACAACAATCCAAGCAGCAGCAGCAGGCCGAGAATGATTAGCACTGGGGCAGGTAATTACACAATTTACTATTCAAAAATATACACACAGACAATACCACCACATGGTTTAAGAGAAACACCCATTGCTCACAGTATCTTTTGTTGCAATCCTGAACTTTTAAAAGCAATGTCTGTATTATTCGCTGCCACACCAATACAAGAATGTAACAGAGTTTACAGTATGGTAACTGCTTCAAAGAGGCAAACGTTCTACAATTTCTAAATAGAGCATTAAGAGATTCAGTCCCTTCATATATAAGGGATTAAATGTTAGAAATACTTAAGTAACAGTTATCCTGGTTTTTGGTTCCATGCAGAGTTACATTTGTTTGCAGAGTAATCCTAATCTGATATATATCAGATTTACTGGCCCTTATCAGTGACTCATAGCATTCCTTCCTAGTTCCAATGATAAAACAAGAGCTGCCACTGGCAAATGCAGCAGGTTTTTGTTGTCCATAGAGAGGGTGTTGCAGACCCAATCAAAGAGTTTGAGTGGTGTTTTGATAGATGTGCTGGAGTATTTTATTATGCTTAGCAGAAACAAATGACAAATATCCTAAATACAACTTATTTTACAGATGACAAGATTTCACAATCCAATAACCAATATATTATTTAACAAAATGAAATTTCCATTTGTTAGACCCCAAATATGATATGGATGTTATGATTGTCTCTCTTAAGAGGTCAAAAGTGTCCTATGTGCCTTCTGGACCTTGTAATATAGGCATATTTGGTGTCTATCTAATAGGTGTCTTAACATGCATTAGTATAACCATGTTTTATAAAGGAGAGCTGGCTTGCAAAATGCACAGGTGCAGTGGTTCTGACTGGTGAAGTGTGCAGAAGCTGTGGCACTGCTGGGCTGTTGAGTTTATACTATTACCATGGACAGAACCTAAAACAGAATAACAAATATTATTTCAAACACTTTATTTACATTTATTTAGATATAACACTAAATTATTACAAAAGCAACTCTGTGTTATTGAGCTTTAAGGTAGACTGAGTTTTGGCTTCACGGAGAAGAATATATTGCATTTGATGGGGGATACTGGCGATACCAGAATAAATATGGGCCGCCGCTACTAGAGGAGTAGGTACAGGATAATTTTATTGTTTCTGAAGATTCACTATAAAGATGCTAGGCTGTTGAATTTATAATATTTCTCTGGACAGAACCTGCCATGATAAAAAATGTACTTGTTAACACATCATTTTTTCATTGTATAATCCAAATAATGAGAAAAAGATAACAATGCATCTGACATACAATGAATGCATTATACTTACTTAAAGTAAAATAAAGTGCCAGCAAGGAGAAAGCTAATACAGATGGGGTAAAGCCGATCATTGTCTCTGAATGTGGAGCATACAAGATTGATGCGTGACTGATGTGTACTAGTGAGGATCCTTCTGAGGCCCTTCATGTATAGTAATGTGGGGAGGATGTGACAGTGACACAAACATCACTGACATAAACACACCCTCATGTTGTATCAAGACAGGTACTGTTTGATTTAAAATGAGAAAAAGTTCAGCTTTGCAGTTCACTGCCAGGAGTTTCTATATGACACATAACTGGACTCTATAATGATCACTTTTGTCAAAAAAATGAATTGTGGCTTCAGATGGCATTATAAATATGTTTAAATAATAAATGCATACCTATCAAAGCTGAATTATAAATATTTCTTGCTTATAGTAAGTAAAATCGCCATTCATATGGCAGACATCACATGACATCATTGATATAGACATGGTTGCTTCATAATTTTATTGTTTGACAGGAAACATGGGATTGCAGGCGGTACAAAATATAATAAATTAACATAACACAGCCTATTCAAATGTTCCTGTTAATAAAAGAACCAGAGTGTGAGACTTGGATGTTTGAAATCTTCATGAATCCTGTGCCATATAGCGTCTCTCTAGAGCCAATTCATGAAAACTGGAGAAAATTATATGACTACAAAAGTAAAAGATAAAACCATTTCAATTGAACATCATCAAACTCTTTAGGAGTTTTTGATACTTTCACTATACAAAGATATTGTTATTACTTTGAATCATGTTTTCCTTGCTTTTGAGAGCACCTGCTGTAATGATTACTCTTTCGGATCCCGCCACTGGAGACCAGAATGTGGCATAATACACACTCAGCCTCCACCTGTGTAGAAGTTTTCTTGCTCTGGGACAGCAATCCAAGCAGCAGCAAACTGAGAGTGATTGGCTCTGGAGCAGGTTAATTACACACTTAACCCTTCACATACACATGATAGCTGCCACCACGTGTTTTAAGATCAACACACATCGCTCACAACATCTGCTATTACAATTCTAAACTTTTCAAATAAATGTCTGTATCACTTGCTGCCGTACCCAGATAGGAATGTAACAGAGTTTACACTATAGTAGCTTTCGCAGAGTCAAAAGTGCTTCAATTTTTAAATAGAAATTCAGCTTTACAAATTTTTCAATATCTTTGATATTTACAGAACAAATATTATAAAACAGACATATGCAACAGTAAAACAAAAGGCATTAAAAGTGAGAAATACTTAAGTAAAAGTTCTCTTGGTCTTTGTTTCAATGTAGAGTCCAATTCATTTACAGATTAATCCTAACATATCATTCATATCAGATTTTCTTGCCCTCATAAGTAACTCTAAAGGTGCCCATACACGATTTCTGTCTGCGATCGCGTTTTCGTACGATAATCGCACAGTTGATGGGAAATGCACAACCACAATTACTGTACAACTGTTTGACTTGTCTTTCCAGCAGGCTAGAAAACATTATTTATTTATTACAGGTATTTATTTAGCACCGACAATGTATGCAGCGCTTTACATAATTGCATATTCACATCAGTCCCTGCCCTCAAGGAGCTCACAATCTAAGGTCCCTATCTCACATACATACAGGGCCAATTAGCCTTCCAGCATGTCTTTGGAGTGTGGGAGGAAACCAGAGTACCAGGAGGAAACACACGCAAGCACAGGGAGAACATGCAAACTCCTTGCAGATAGTGACCTGACTGGGAAAATTTGATGGATTAGTGGTGTTTTTGTATGAAAAAAAACGTAACAAGAACAATGAAAATCTGTTTTGTCAATCGAGGAAATTCGGCCGGGTGGTATTGCTAACGAACTCTAATTGACATCCACAATGTTCTGTGCATGATGGGGCAGTTGTACGAAAATCTAACGGCGGTTCAATCATCGTACGAAAATAATCGTGCCATGGTTGTAAGGTGTACGGGCACCTTTAGGTTACATTCATATGGGGCAGTTAGGGATTTCTACGTCAAGATGCTTGTCGCAGGAATCCAAGGTGTGTCTGTACAGATGTCAGTTGAAGTGAATGACAAGCTGACAGCGGCCACAGCTGTCAGCAGCACATTCCACATATCATCAAACGACTAACTGTGGTTTGGGATATATAATTGTCCCTGGAATAAATCTGTCTGCCTCCAGGAACAATCATCTATCCTAAACCACAGGTACTCAGGATAATAGTAATGGAATGGTAATGGAATATGAATAGAGTTTGCTGCTGGTAGTAAAAAAAAACAGACTCAGCATGTGTTGCTCAAACCATTCTCCAGTCTGGTTTTACGACCTGGCCTTTTTTTGACAGAGCCTAATTAGAAGCCTTTTACAGACCCTAGCTAACGTATGTTTTTTGTTTTTTTTAACTTATTTAATGTTTATTGATTTTTTTCAACAAGTAAACAAAAGTACAATGTCAAACAATCCTCAAGGTAACACATCCATATCTTGTTACAAAAATCACATGATACAGGAAATTAGCTGACAGACAAGGGGGGGGGCACATAAATACAGGGGGAAAGGGGG
>NW_017306593.1:581284-592264 GCF_000935625.1 Nanorana parkeri
AAAAAACGTAACAAGAACAATGAAAATCTGTTTTGTCAATCGAGGAAATTCGGCCGGGTGGTATTGCTAACGAACTCTAATTGACATCCACAATGTTCTGTGCATGATGGGGCAGTTGTACGAAAATCTAACGGCGGTTCAATCATCGTACGAAAATAATCGTGCCATGGTTGTAAGGTGTACGGGCACCTTTAGGTTACATTCATATGGGGCAGTTAGGGATTTCTACGTCAAGATGCTTGTCGCAGGAATCCAAGGTGTGTCTGTACAGATGTCAGTTGAAGTGAATGACAAGCTGACAGCGGCCACAGCTGTCAGCAGCACATTCCACATATCATCAAACGACTAACTGTGGTTTGGGATATATAATTGTCCCTGGAATAAATCTGTCTGCCTCCAGGAACAATCATCTATCCTAAACCACAGGTACTCAGGATAATAGTAATGGAATGGTAATGGAATATGAATAGAGTTTGCTGCTGGTAGTAAAAAAAAACAGACTCAGCATGTGTTGCTCAAACCATTCTCCAGTCTGGTTTTACGACCTGGCCTTTTTTTGACAGAGCCTAATTAGAAGCCTTTTACAGACCCTAGCTAACGTATGTTTTTTGTTTTTTTTAACTTATTTAATGTTTATTGATTTTTTTCAACAAGTAAACAAAAGTACAATGTCAAACAATCCTCAAGGTAACACATCCATATCTTGTTACAAAAATCACATGATACAGGAAATTAGCTGACAGACAAGGGGGGGGGCACATAAATACAGGGGGAAAGGGGGCGGGTAAGAGAGATAGAGTAGGAGCACACCCTAGCCAGGATTTATCAGAAGGTCAAAATCTGCATGTAACAACAAACCAGCACTGGATTATAAAAAATTAAACGGTCGTTTAAAAGATCAGAGGCCAAAATTATGGCGATACAAAGGGCACAGTTTGATTGCTTCAGCCAGATGTTTCAGTTGGTTCTGG
This sequence comes from Nanorana parkeri, assembly GCF_000935625.1. NCBI lineage: Eukaryota > Metazoa > Chordata > Amphibia > Anura > Dicroglossidae > Nanorana > Nanorana parkeri. Next base: position 582,256 of record NW_017306593.1, read on the forward strand.
GGATAGCAAGGTAATATATTCATCAGTGGATTTGAAATTGATCCCACACGCCCAAGTTTTGTAGTAGGCACTATATTTGTCTCTGCCAGAATGAGGGAGTTCCTCCATCAATCTCAATCTATCTACCTGAGTTAATGTATGTTTTATGACAATCGTGTATTCCATCTTAGATGGCTTGTGTCCGGTCAAAGGTGCTTCAAGCTGTTCTGTGGCTTATTAAATGTATCACCTTCTCTGGCTCCACCCACATACATCAGATTTGAATCTGATCATTTCTGTTACCAACTTTAGCATTTTGGAGAAAATGAGGGTGGCACTGTTTTCAGTTTCACCCACAACTCCCTATTCTCTCCACACCCTTTGGGGCTCCTCAGGCCTCACTATTGGGACATTATTAAAGTGACATTTAAGTTTCTGGGTTTTTTCCCCATTCTTTAAGGACTTACCTTTTGTGATGCCTTTTGATGCGATCATCTTCTTCCTACCACTTGTTTCCAGCAACCCCTCCAGCGCTGGTGTCGGTCTCTAATCCACCACAGACTGCTGTTTCTTCCTGTCCCACGGCGTCTGTCCGGCATACATGCTCCCTGCTGTGTGCATTGACTTCTATTGTATCTCTTCTTCTCTCCCCGCCAGTAATATGAACTGCGCATGCGCCCGCCCACATCATCCTCCTGCACGGCCGTTCGGAAGATGTTTTTTTGTAGCCGTGAGCGAGCAGTGCAGACAGAGTAATTGTCTATTTGACAAAAAACATTTGTTAATGGTTTTGCATATATCTACTGCTTGCTAGCAGTGCCGTAGGGGAACATGGAGCAAGCTTCCTGATTGGCTGGGAAGCCAACCTTTCCAGCCAATCAGCATGGAGCTGGCTCTCCGGCCAATCAGGAAGCCAGGAGGATGCTGGCTCAATGCTGATTGGCTGGGAAGCTGGTTTCCTGGCCAATCACAATCAAGCCGGCAAAAAATGATGAAGCCAGCTTCCCAGGCAATCAGGAAGCTGGGCCGCAAGTCATTGCCCGCCGCCCGTGTTCATGATTGCCCGGGAAGCTGGTTCCATGCCATCGGAAGCACCAGTATAGAAAGCAAAATATCGGTACTCGATACCGAAAAACAAGTATCGGTGCATCCCTAGTGAAAACCCTTTCTAATAATGAGCAACAAAGGAAATACCGCCCTGCAAGCTGTCATATACAGCTAAGACAAATAGCATAATCGAACCAACATCGTGGGACGACATAGAAACATTACCAAAACCCAAAGTCAATCAGTGAAGAAAGGCAGCAGAAGAAGAAATGACTGCAGATGCACTCACCAAGTCATTGCCAAAGGATCATCACAATTTCCTTCAAGAGAAGGTCAACGTCATATAACAACGCATATGCTGTTGAAAAGGGGTGTTGGAAATGCAACAACATATGCTAATATGCACTGATTGTATTACTGACATTCCGATGTACTGTTATGTCTTTTGAGCTGTAGATGGCACTGTAGTGCAAGTCTATTCTATGCCAGTTTTCTATATGCATGCTTATATCTATGATATACAGGAAGCTTTCTATATGCTGTAAATGCTGTATTCTGATGTAATGTCCTTATAAGCAAGTCAAACTTAATTCAATAAAGGGCATTTGCAGGAGTACTTGTACTCATAAAAATGCCCTGATACTAAAGGCAGATACTGGCCCTTTAAACAAGAGAGGCTGCCTGAGGTCCCACGCTTGCTAGGGACCTCAAACAGTTTGTTTGGGGATCTCACGGCAGCTGCCTTTGACAGCACCAGTCCAAACCCACATCTCCTTCCCGGCCCGCAGAGACTGGCACAGCACTAGACAGCCCCACAACTGCCCATACAGCCCTGGAGCCCAGAACCCACCCATTCACCCCCGGAGAGTCCGGCACCCACATGCAGAGCCCTGGAGAACCCGGCACCTGTCCGCAGAGCCCTGAAGAGCCCAGCATCCACCTGTACAGCCCTGGTGAGATCTGCACGCAGCCCTGGTGAGACCCAAACGCAGCCCTGGTGAGATCTGCACGCAGCCCTGGTGAGACCCAAGCGCAGCCCTGGTGAGACCCAAGCGCAGAGTCCTGGTGAGACCTGCACACAGCCCTGGTGAAATCTGCACTCAACTCTGGTGAGACCCAAACGTAGCCCTGGTGAGACCCAAACGCAGCCCTGGTGTGACCTCCCACAGCCCTGTATAATTGCTGTGTAATCATGGATTGATGGGATCTGTAGCCCTTTATTACTGGTTGCCATTCTCTATTGCTGAATAATCATGGATTATAAAGAAACTGCCCTAAAATCATTAGTCTGTTTTGCTTTAGAAAAAAATGTCACATGTCCCTTTAAGAAAAAGTATCAGTAATTGGTATCGGCGAGTACCTGCGGGAAAGTACTTGTATTTTATCTTGAAAAAAATGGTATTGGGACATTCCTTAACAAAAAGGCATGTAATGTGTATTTTTGGGCGTCCTTATGCATGACAACAAACCCCCACCTCCTAGCAACCTCTACTTTATGATGATGCAGAGACTTTATGATGTCAGTGTTACTAAAATGGAGCTCCAGCAAGTACTTGCTGGAGCTCCATTTTGTTTAACTTATCTGAATGGAATAATGCAGGTCAATGCATCCTAAATGCATCATTAAGGACACAACACACACTGCAGTATAACCTATTGATAGGTACAGGGCCTACTATTGAAAATAGTAGAATTTGTGTCATCCATGCATTCAAATAATAGAGCAAAGTACAAAACAAAGTATCCAGTGTGGATGGGGTCTTAATGTGGAAAGAGAGCAGTCCCTGTGTGCACACAATATGTAGCGGATATCGTACCTTGGTTTAGCTTTATTTCTAGTGCTTCAGAGTAAATTCAGGGTTATACCTTCATGTGTGAACTCTAGAAATGACCAACCACAGAGCCAGGGTTGTGTTGACCTGACAAATTAAATATGAAATCAAATCTGAGGCCACCATAGACTGTTCATGGATTCAATGAACCTCAAATTAGACTGCCTCTAGTTCAGCAAAGTCTCTGTGACAGTTTGTATAGGTACAATGCCCCACTTTGCAAAGTTCTAAGGTCTGCAATGTAAACAAAGGGACGGAGCAAGTCCAGTGGTGTCCAGTGACGTTAATTACATTCTGTGACAGCTCCCAGTCCACTAATGGAATTTAAACAAAGACAACGTCAGGGGACATGCTCAACCCCCCTGTGTACATCCCGAAACAGAGCTGTCACTTGCAGCCGGTGTTAGTTGGAGGCAGGCATCGAGGAATTTTTCTATCGTTGAGTCGGCCAGCAATGGTCATCGTGTTTGAAGACACTCTATATTGCTGGATGATGTGATTGACAATGGATTTACATCATGGAACTTTTTGGGGTTTTTTGTAAACTAATTAAGGACTTGTCACAACTGTGTGGTATGTTTATTTATTAATAAAGGACTTTTTTTAAACCTGTGTGGTGTGTTTATTTACTATCTTACTGTTTACTTGGTGAATGAGTAGGGGCAGGGGCATCACCTGGAGCGGATATCAGGTGACACCCTGCAGTGACGTCATCGCACGTCATATCACCACTGTCAGTCATTTTGGTGTCACCCCTCCAATGGTGTCAACCGGACACGGGCTGCACCCCTCTTGTGACGCCACTGAGTAGGGGTAACAAATACTCCTTACTCATTCATGAGAGGGAGGAGGGCACCCAGATTCAGATAAGCTCCCCTACCTGCAGATTCCTACAACCACTGAACCAGGGTTGTGGAGAAGAGGCCCTTATCCTCATCAACATGGGGACCCTGCTGAGGGCCTGTTGAGGGCATGTGGCATGGTATGGTGCAGGGGGTGCCACACGATCATCCCCCCTTTCATGCTCTGCCAGGCTGCTGTTCGGATCAAAGGTCTGGTTCAGGAATTTTGGGGGGGACCCCCCACGTTTTGTTTTGGCATGTTGTCCCCTCTAAAATTCCTACCAGGCCTAAAGGGTTTTTAAATTTCAATGTGGAACAAAATGAAACTTACATGTCTAAGAATTATTAAATGTCCCCTACTATGCTTTGTTCACTAAACATAGTAAACATAGCCATAAAATCTTTCAGCGTTTCTCAGCTAAGTTCACTTTTGTGTTTACCAAATGCCTCCTGGTTTGGGTCACCTGATCTCAAGTAGGGATGAGCTCAGCCAACTCAAGTAGGGATAAGCTTGGCCAACTCAAGTAGAGATGAGCTCAGACATTTACCTAATATGACCATGTGGCTATATAAAACCAATGATGTCACCAGCATCCAAATCCTTTGTGTACTTACAGTTGCAGGTTTGGCACTGACAACTACCTACACGGTTTGGATGAACTCACGTTTATCCCTAGTCCCGAGCACTGTTTGGTATAGGTACATTTATTACTAGCACCCTCTAACAATGTGTAAATATTTTAAAAATTAACTAAAAATACTTTCTGATATATTTTTACATGCATAATGTCTGATTGGTTAATCCTATGCTGTTATGATGAAGTTACTTTTTTTAAAGAAGCAAAATGATGAACCCATCAGCTGTAGCCCCAGTGAAGCAGGTGCCTCTAGCTGAAAACCAATGCTGCATGTCTTTATAGAATGTGAAAGCAGCACCGCCTACTGGTCAGAAAGTGACTGTGCACAGAGAGTTTTAACATTGCAACTAAGCATACAGGCAGCACTGTGCATCATCGCTCAGAGCACACAAATACAAGGCTGAATCTGACACAGACAGGCGATGGATGGTTAAAGATGTATGAGCATCGCTGGTCTCTGATTGAAACTTTCCAGGCTCCAATTCTGTGTTATTATTCTTGTAGTAAGAGTAACTTCTTGCCCCCCGGTGAAGAATATACTGTATTTGATGAGGATACTGGCGATACCAGAACAAGTACACATTTTTGCTAGTAGTTGAGTAGCTACAGGATAATGTTACTGTCTCTCCAATTTCACTATAAAGGTGCTGCACAGATGATGAGTTGATAGTATTTGCCTGGGCAGAACCTGTAATAGAACAAAAAAATTAGGTCAAACATAGTTTTTCATCTTTTCACATATATTGCTAACATAATGGGGAAAAATAATCCTACAATGAAAATGTTTTACTTACTTGATAAATAAAGTGCCAGCAAGGAGGCAGTTAATACAGATGAGATAAAGCTGACCATTGTCTCTGAACGTGCAGCATTAAAGATTGCTGATCCAGATCTTCTGATCTGAAGTGTGACTGTGATGTGTACCAGTGAGGATCCCACTGATATATAGTAATACAGGGAGGATGTGAGAAATGACACAAACATCACTGACATAAACACACCCACATATTGTATGAGGACAGGTACTGGTTAACATTAACCTGGCAGATTGCTCTTCAGGAAGAAACACATACAGTATCAATGTTTAAAAAAAGATGTTGGGTGCACCTATATGCCAAAATGATGATTGCACCACACATGTTACATATTGTCACAAAGGTCAGAGTAAAATCAATAATTATAGGGCCAATTAAGCAATTGTACCATGTGGCTTACACCCAGCCTAGTTCAGGTATTTTTTGGAGCTATTGTTTATCATTGTTACAGGCTCTTTAATGCTTGGCTTGATACCAATAGATTAAAAAGACACCAAACATGGCCGCTGGCGCATCTGACGCTTATTTACGTTTATATAATTATATACATGGGGGTGGGGGGACCTAAAAATGTTGGGGTTTTTTTTAGACTTTTTTATATGTGACTTTTATTATTTTTTTACTTTTTTTATTTTTTTTACACTTAATGTTATTGCTGTCACATAGGGGGATAACAATCCCTCTATATAATAGCAAAGGCACACTGACAGGTCCTCTTTATGGAGGCATTAGGGGTCTCTAAGACCCCCAATGTCACCTGGGGACCCCCAAAGAAGCTGATGGAGCAAAGATATGCTTCATCAGCTTCTTCTCTCTGGCTATAGCAGCCAGAGGAATGACAGCTGAATGCGGAAGTAATGTATTACACATCACTTCCGCATTCACAGTACGGAGGGAGATCAACAAGGAGGAAGATGCTGATCTCCATCCCATCTTACCTCCTGACACCCTCCCGAGTCGGTTCCGGGCCTCAGATGTGCATGCAGGCAGCACATACAAGCAATCGGACGGCTATAGAGCCCTTGATCGCTTGTATGTGAAAATGCTGGTAACGGCTGTTTACAACTGACTGTGTTTTTCTGCCCGTGTGCGCGCGAGCAGTAAAAAAAGCAGTCTAATTACGGCAACCCGCCGATGGGAGTTTGCCGTCCATCCGTTTTTTTGCAACGGGCGGACGGCAAGCGGTTAAGATGATACCGGAGGTCCACTTTAAATAAGCTATTAAAGCGCAGATTGCACTTCAATAGCCTTTGCTGGGCTTCAGGAGCAGATCAATGACGAATATGAGACCGGAAGTGATGTAATCAGCGTCGCTCCCGGTCCCATAGTGTTGCGAGGAAATTGGTGAACTGAAATTCGCCGGTCTCCTCCCCAGCTTCCCACCGGCGCCCGACATGCCGGTCCCAGGCCCGCAGGAGGGGCAACGGAGCCCGGGAGACACGGTGGGGGTGCTGGGCGGGGGTTGGTCACTTTACCGGCCTGTAGAAGTGATCTGGCGACAGCTGAGTCGCCAGAATTGCTTCTACTGTAATGCCAGCCGCCAGCTCTACAGATATGAACAGAGACCCAACAGCATTTGTGTTTAACCCCTCAGGGACCCATGATGGAATTATCCCGTCATGGGTCGTGAAGAGGTTAAAATAACTTTATTTACAAATGTACCAGATCATGTTTTTGTGTGCATGTATATGTTTTTTAGCTTACTACAGTAGAATGAAAATCTGCATATACATGTACAGGAGCAGTGCCATCTAGTGCTGATGAGTTACTATGCTTAGCAGACTTTTAATATTGCACCTGGTCTCTTCTGCAGCACTGTGCACCATCTCTCAGAGCACACAAGTACACAGCTGTATCTGACACAGACAGGCGATGGATGGTTAAAGTCGTATCAGTATTGCTGGTCTCTGATTGAAACTTTCCAGACTCCAATTCTGTGTTAATACCCGTAAAGGTTTTGTAATCCTTTGCCCCATGGAAAAGAATATATTGCATTTGATTAGAATACTGGCGATACCAGAACAAATATAGAGTAGTGCTACTAGAGGAGTAGGTACAGGATAATGTTATTGTTTCTCCAGTTTCACTATTAAGATGCTGGTCTGTTGAATTTATAGTATTTCCCTGGACAGAACCTGCAACCATAAAAAAAATACATTATTTGTTGAAACATCATTTTTTCATTTTGTCCATTTGTATCATTCAAATAATGGGAAAAAGATAACAATACATATGCATTATACTTACTTAAAGTGACATAAAGTACCAGCCAGGAGAAAGCTAATACAGATGGGATAAAGCTGAACATTGTCTATGAATGTGCAGCATAGAAGCCTTATGTGTGACTGATGTGTACTACTGAGGATCCTTCTGAGGTCCTTCATGTATAGTAATGTGGGGAGGATGTGACACAAACATCACATAAACACACCCTCATGTTGTATCATGGAACATAAAAAGACTAGCACACACTGCTCTGAGATAAAAAAAAAAAACTACAGGCAATCCAAAAATTAACCTTTTCAGTGGAGCTACCCCCACTCTGCAAGGGCTAAGCACTTCATTTTGGTCTAGGGGCTAAAACAAAGAAAATGTACTGTACTTACCTGATCCTAGGTCCTGCTTGGCTAGACCGGTCCTCGCAGGCTCGTCTTCCCTGGGCTGCAGCAGTCTAAGGACCCATGACATCATCACATGTAATGCGGCTGAATTAGGCCTGAGGACACCAAGGGGCTAGACCGAAGGGGTAGAGAGGTGAGCGGTCACTGACTGAGGATCAAGTGAGTATACTTTCTTTATTTTAGCTCCTAGACCAAAACCAGCAGTTAACTGCAAGGGTTAATGTTTAGATTGCCTGGAGTTCTTCTTTAAGCTTTGCTTTCATTCATTCATTGTCAATTTATGTCAAATCCACAAATATTACTGCAAAAGCGGGGTATATGCATCCTAACATCCATGTACACCCAAAAGGATGCTTGTGACTGTACAAGTGGCTGAGGTTAAAAACTGTGAAAATAATTATCAGTTTGTTTTGGGTTTTTTTTGAACAGGTACCAGTTTTATTAGTGCAGGTATTAGTTACCCAGATAGCAAGAAATTGTGCTGCAAGTTTGAAAATGACTTGCTTAACTATTACAGACTTGCCAGACTTCACAATTTTGTTGCACAATTACAGCAAGTCTGCATTGCAAGTCTCCAGACCAGCGAGCTTGCAGAGCTCTTGCTAAGACCTGCAGGACTCTTGCTGTAGACTTGCCAAGCAAATTTGCTACAAGTTCAAAAAGTGTCAACTAGAACTTGTGCTGCGAGTGTTCTGCAAGTCTACAACTTGCCAGGAATATGTGCAGCAAGTTAACAAAATTACAATTTCACCCCGCCACAAGTTTGTAGCAAGTTATCCTTGCTATCTGGGTACTGATACCTCAAGACATGCGATAATGAATTAATTATTCATAATCTAATTAAGGAAACAACTCTCGATATGGTAAGTGATATTTAAGAAAGATACAGCATGTCTTAAAAGAACAATCAATTTAAACCATTGGATGACCAATATCTGTAGATTAATGTTTTCAGGCACAGTACTCCATGCGTTAAGCACTACATTGTCTGAGCCTGAGATCACGCCAACACTGACAGCCGCATGTTCATTGTTGTTACCGATGGCAGTAGGGTTGCCACCTGCCCAGGATTCACCCAGACAGTCCGGTTTTTGACACTTTATGTGCTGTGTTCGGGTTTCAGGCCAGCTGAAACCCGGACACAGGTGGACAGGAGCAACCACAGTGTCCTGGTGTCAGTGCCACCAATAGGGGGGTACAGCCAGCCCTCATCTGCTCTCAGTCATCTTGCAGCCTTTGTATGGCATGTCCCGTGTCCTGCTGCCCGCTTTGTTCTCTCATCCATTGACCCAGCAGCTGCGTTCATGGCGTAAAAACCACCGTCACAATTCAGCTAATTCCCCCTGTCTCTCATCTCCCACACTATTAGCAGCACTTGTTGAGGTGGCAATCATAGGATCTGGTGGACCCGAGATGACATTTGTTGCAAAGCAGGTATCTTGGACTGCAAGTGAGGGTGGTCCTGACCTCTAAACACTGTTTACTCCTGACCTCTGCACTGTTTACTCCTGACCTCCGAATTCTGCACTCTTTACTCCTGCCCTCCGAACTGTGCACTGTTTACTCCTGGCCTTCAAATTCTGCACTGTTTATTACTGACCTCTGTACTCTGCACTTTTTACTCCTGACTTTCAAACTCTGCACTGTTTCCTCCTGACCTCTGTACTCTGCACTATTTACTCCTGACCTCTGCACTGTGTGTTAATCCTGACCTCTGAACTCTGCACTATTTACTTCTGAATTCTGTATTACATACTCCTGCCCTCTGAGCTCTGCCTTTCCTAGTCTACATTTTGCCTGACTTCTAGACTCTGTGTTACTTACTTTTGACCCCTGAATTCTGTTCACTATGTACATTACATGCTTCTGACCTCTGAACTCTGTTCACTACATACAGTACTGGCGACCCTGTGTAATGTTCCTGCTCATATGCAGCTGTGCTTCATGCACAGTATGGGTGTAGATCTCTGCTGTGACTGGGCTATGACAGCTCATACATTTCCAATCTCCCTCTCTCTATCCTGGCTGCCTCTCCTCTCTCTCTCCTGGATGTATCTCCTCACTCTCTCTCCAGGTTGTGTCTCCTCACTTTCTCTCCTGGCTGTGTCTCCTCACTCTCTCTCCTGGCTGTATCTCCTCACTCTCTCTCCTGGCTGTATCTCCTCACTCTCTCTCCTGGCTGTCTCTCCTCACTCTCTCTCCTGGCTGTCTCTCCTCGCTCTCTCTCCTGGCTGT
>NW_017306593.1:593606-608606 GCF_000935625.1 Nanorana parkeri
TCTCCTCACTCTCTCTCCTGGCTGTATCTCCTCACTCTCTCTCCTGGCTGTATCTCCTCACTCTCTCTCCTGGCTGTCTCTCCTCACTCTCTCTCCTGGCTGTCTCTCCTCGCTCTCTCTCCTGGCTGTCTTTCCTTGATCTCTCCCTTGGGTGTTTCTCTTCATTCTCTCCTGGCTGCCTCTCCTGGCTCTCTCCCCTGGTTGTCTCTACTTGCTCTCTCTCCTGGTTGACTCTCCTTGCTCTCTCCCCTAGCTGTCTCTCCTCACTCTCGTCTGTATATTCTCCCCCCAAAAATTGCCATGTTGGAGTGTTCGGGTTTCGCTTGAAGAAAAGGTGTCAATCCTAGTCAGTTATGATGATCACACACATTTAAAGACTTTTCCAGCCTGCAGGTCTTTCTCTCACATTCTGTCCATTTGTCAACATATAATAAAAACATGAGTGGGGTATTAATTCAACAGTACACTGTAAAGTCTTATAAAGTATGTTCTTAAAACTGGCCCTACATGAGGGGTTCTTTAAAATGATATGATAAATATGCAGCATGAAGTGTCAGCACCCCCTGCTGGTGATGAGCACACCGTAAACATTGTTTCTTAGTTCTTATACAGAGCAAAGTACAATCTTTTAGGACACTGCTGAACCTGATACAGTGGAGAAAAACATCTGCACAGGTAAGGCTACTGCTTAGTGGAAGGTCTGTACTGAGTTTAAGGTTAGAATGTTCTTTGATGCTATTACGAATATATTATACTTGATGAGTACATTAATCCACTCTGTAACCCTAACCATCATAGTTACCACCTGTCCCTGTAACCATAACACAAACTTCACTCAAACCCTCCGTGTAACCCTAGCACAACCCACGTTCTAACCCTGTCTGTTTTGCATGCCCTTCCTGTAACTTAAAAGTGATATTAAAGATTTAGTTTTTTTTTAATTTTCATCATTGGGAGGCCATCTTTTTTCCAGATCTATTCATTTCTCAATTCCTCATTTTCTAGTGGGTCCTCGCATCCTGTTTCACCCAGCCCCCTGCACGGGTGCCACCAGCAGCTAAGCGGCTGCTGTGAAGGTACCCGTGCCAACCATGCCCGCAGTAGCTGTGTGCGTCCATAGACACGCTGGTCTGGTAGGAATGTTAGGGGGGACCCCATGTAATAATTTTAAAAAAACAGCATGAGGTTTCACGGCAATTCATACCGGACCCTTTATCTGGTAAGAATTTTAGAGGGGAACCACAATGCCAAAAAAAGTAAGAAAAAAAAGGGGGTCCTCCCTAAAATCCCATACCAAACCCTTAAGGCAGCAGCCTGGCAGGGCAGGAAAGGGGGGGACAAGTGAGCGTCCCCCCTCCCCCACCCTGTGGTTGTGGGGGTCCGTGGGCAGGGGGGCTCATTGGCATCAGAGTATCCCCTATCATAAAGGGGGCACCCAGATGCCACCCCCCCCTCTTGAGAATGATTAAGGGGTACTTGTACCCCTACTCATTCACTAAAGGGTTACAAAAATGTAGATAAACACACAACACCTTAGGAAAAAATTCCTTTCATTAAACAAAAAAACAAACACATACATTTTTTTTACATGTCCCACAAAGTAATTTCAGCTTTAGCCAACAAATGGAAAAAAAACTCCCCATGCAATGTTTACATCAGACAGAAATAAACAAAGCCTGCTATTGGTTATTTAAAATTGAAATACCCAATAGCAGGCTGGCTAATGCTCTGCCCACTGCCTGATGTCAGTCAGTCACAGAGGAGCGGATATGAGAGAGAACTTTATCTCTCATGTCCGCTCCTCTGCAATAGTAATAGCCATTCTGTTATTGGCTATTTTAAATTGTAATACCTTATAACAGAATGGCTATTGCTCCACCCACTGCCTTCTCTCAATCAGCAGAGGAGCAGACATGAAATAGAACTTTCTCTCTCAGGTTCGCTCTTCTAGGACTGACAGAAGGCAGGGGGTGGAGCAATAGCCATTCTGTTATTGGCTATTTTAAATTGTAATAGCCAATAACAGAATAGGTATTGCTCCGCCCACTGCCACCTATCAATCAGCAGAGGAGCGGACGTGAAAGAAAACTTTCTCTCTCAGGTCCGCTCCTCTGTGACTGACATAAGGCAGTGGGCAGTGGGATTATGTCCCCCCTTAGTAACCTCTTCTCCAGAGAGGACAAATTCAGGTCAGTTAATCTTTCCTCATAGCTGAGCTCCTCCATGCCTTATATGAGTGTAGTCGCCCTTCGCTGCACTTTCTCCAGTTCCACAACAACCTTTTTGTGAACTGGTGCCCAAAACTGAACTGCATATTCTAGATGATGTCTTACTAATGCGTTGTACAGGGGTAGGATTATGTCTCTATCTCTGGAGTCTAGACCACTTTTAATACAAGAAAGTATTTTGTTTGCATTAGAAACTGCGGCTTGACATTGCATGCTAGTATTGAGTCTATGATCTACCAGAACAACCAGATCTTTCTCCACCTATGAACTGCTTAATAATTATTTACCCGCAAGCGATCGTGGAGGAGAAGGAGCGGACAGAGGATCAGACAGACAGGTAAGAGGGCTTGACCGCCCACCTGAGACCCTGCAGAGCTTACCATAGAGAGTCTACGGTGGGTTCTGCAGGGTCACCCTCAGGTGGGCTGTTTGGGTTATCAGGTGGACCTATCTAGAAATCACTGGGCACCCATACAAGATTTTGCTATGGGGCTCTGTGATTTCTAGTTACGCCCCTGATTTGCTCCCATGTCTAAATTGGGCCTAGTTTGTGTGTGCATGTACCCTGTTTCCCCAAAAATAAGACCTACCTCGAAAATAAGACCTAGTGCTATTTTTGGGAATTGCTAAAATATAAGACCTACCCTGAAAATAAGACCTAGTTGTGACCATTCCCAGGGCCAGTGGTGGCATAAGGGGGAACTTGAAGAGCCGCGGGAGAGGCAGGAGAAAATCAGCGGTGCCAACTAAGTCAGCTCTAGAGGAGGTGAGGCGGCACCGGAGGGAGCAGAGCCGCATAAGCTAATGCCTCCTCTATAACGCCAGCTCCTATCACAGGCGAAGTGATACCAAAGGCACTCCGCCTGATTGGTTATTTAAAATTGAAATACCCAATAGCAGGCTGGCTAATGCTCTGCCCACTGCCTGATGTCAGTCAGTCACAGAGGAGCGGATATGAGAGAGAACTTTATCTCTCATGTCCGCTCCTCTGCAATAGTAATAGCCATTCTGTTATTGGCTATTTTAAATTGTAATACCTTATAACAGAATGGCTATTGCTCCACCCACTGCCTTCTCTCAATCAGCAGAGGAGCAGACATGAAATAGAACTTTCTCTCTCAGGTTCGCTCTTCTAGGACTGACAGAAGGCAGGGGGTGGAGCAATAGCCATTCTGTTATTGGCTATTTTAAATTGTAATAGCCAATAACAGAATAGGTATTGCTCCGCCCACTGCCACCTATCAATCAGCAGAGGAGCGGACGTGAAAGAAAACTTTCTCTCTCAGGTCCGCTCCTCTGTGACTGACATAAGGCAGTGGGCAGTGGGATTATGTCCCCCCTTAGTAACCTCTTCTCCAGAGAGGACAAATTCAGGTCAGTTAATCTTTCCTCATAGCTGAGCTCCTCCATGCCTTATATGAGTGTAGTCGCCCTTCGCTGCACTTTCTCCAGTTCCACAACAACCTTTTTGTGAACTGGTGCCCAAAACTGAACTGCATATTCTAGATGATGTCTTACTAATGCGTTGTACAGGGGTAGGATTATGTCTCTATCTCTGGAGTCTAGACCACTTTTAATACAAGAAAGTATTTTGTTTGCATTAGAAACTGCGGCTTGACATTGCATGCTAGTATTGAGTCTATGATCTACCAGAACAACCAGATCTTTCTCCACCTATGAACTGCTTAATAATTATTTACCCGCAAGCGATCGTGGAGGAGAAGGAGCGGACAGAGGATCAGACAGACAGGTAAGAGGGCTTGACCGCCCACCTGAGACCCTGCAGAGCTTACCATAGAGAGTCTACGGTGGGTTCTGCAGGGTCACCCTCAGGTGGGCTGTTTGGGTTATCAGGTGGACCTATCTAGAAATCACTGGGCACCCATACAAGATTTTGCTATGGGGCTCTGTGATTTCTAGTTACGCCCCTGATTTGCTCCCATGTCTAAATTGGGCCTAGTTTGTGTGTGCATGTACCCTGTTTCCCCAAAAATAAGACCTACCTCGAAAATAAGACCTAGTGCTATTTTTGGGAATTGCTAAAATATAAGACCTACCCTGAAAATAAGACCTAGTTGTGACCATTCCCAGGGCCAGTGGTGGCATAAGGGGGAACTTGAAGAGCCGCGGGAGAGGCAGGAGAAAATCAGCGGTGCCAACTAAGTCAGCTCTAGAGGAGGTGAGGCGGCACCGGAGGGAGCAGAGCCGCATAAGCTAATGCCTCCTCTATAACGCCAGCTCCTATCACAGGCGAAGTGATACCAAAGGCACTCCGCCTGTGAGGAATCAATAGTGAAAGCGCGCTCCGTTCATTCTGGCCAGCAATTTGGTTAGCAAATTGCTCTTGGAAAGGTACGGCACCCCTGATTGCCCTGATCACCATATTTTTGTACATGAATACATGTAGACTGTTGTACATGAATAAGTGTGGATTGTTGTACATAAAAAAACAAATAAGACCTACCGGAAAATAAGACCTAGTGTGTTTTTTTGAGCCCAAAAAAATATAAGACAGTGTCTTATTTTCGGGGAAACACGGTATGTATGTATGAATGCAAGCTCTTTAAGGACAGGGACTGATGTGAATGAAAAGTAAATCATTTACTGTGTCAATTGTGGGTGCTAAGTAAATGCCTGTAATAAGTAATAGAGAATGGCTGACTATCCCTCCAATGTGTGTGGTGCAGCTGCTCAGTGTGAGGTTTATGTCAGAGCTCAGCTGGTCTGTGTCACACTGTGCTGCCTGCAGAGCACACACATAGCTGGCTGAGTCCTCTGTCTTCACATCACTTATGGACAAGTGTGTAGAGTTTCTTGTCACCTCACATGAGAACTTTCCCCCAGCAAATGGAGCTGCATTGGAGAAGCTGCCCTGGTTGGCTTTATGTAGAATGTACTGTGGAGCTGTTCCTGGGTAATGACGGTACCAGTAAAGGTAAAGTGTTCCAGTATAAGTACTGGTGTAAGAGCATGAGAAAGTAACATTCTTTCCTCCTTCAGCCAACACATGAGAAACTATCGGCTCTACAGAATCTCCTACCACCGTCCCTGTAACAGGAGATATATACATGTCAATAGTCATATGATGTCCAACTTGTCATTTCACATTACAACCATTTGCAAATTCAGATTTTATAAGACAGATGAATCAAGATAAGTTTTGTTTTAGCATACAGCAATAAATATATATACAGTGGATTAAAATAAAATATATTATACCAGAACACAGTCCCAGTATAATGAGAATGTATTCTATCATAACTGCAGGTGGTACTTCTCTCTACAGGGCAAGTGCAAGTCATACACTGGATCAGGTGTGTCATATTGGAAGACATATATACTGTATATACATAGGCAGGTGGGAGGAGCAAAGACATTCTCCAGTGTGTAATACACAAATCAGATCACAGATGTCACCCTTAACTAACAATTTCTTTGTGACATTTTATCTTTAACAATGTTTTTATTTGTTTTCACAATAAAGAATACAACGTTGCGAACAACAGGCGGCATAAAACATTGTAGTCATAAGTAAACAACAAGCAGTAAATTAATCATAGTACAGAGATTAAAAACAACAATAAAAATCCAAATAGCACATTGGATGATAGTGAAGTGTAATGATTACACAATGTTCTGGAATAAACCATTGAATGTTATAGAAAAGCAGAGGAAAAGAGAAAGAGAAAAAAAGAACCAAAGTAAGAAGACGAGAACAGAATCGAACCAGGAAGGTAGGAATTTCCAGACCCAGTTAGGACTTGCATAATACAGCACAGTTTTGTAGCAGAAAGAAGGTTGGTCGTGCTTAGTTATGGCTCAAGCAAAGAGTGGTCAAAGCCTGGAGGCAAAAAATTATCAATACATGGTTTCTACATAATTTATATGGATATCCTGTCTACAATTGTAGCCGCTGGTTTTCCATGAATCATATCCTGAGTGACCCTATGCTTTACATCAGTCACAACAAGCCAACGGATCTTTCATGCCCTTGCCATGGTTTGTTTAGCTGCCCTCAGGACTTGAAGTTGTACGCTGTATTGCACTTTGGTCGATATCGGGCAATCATCTGATTCTTTGTGACATTTTTTATTTGAACGCTGAAAAGCAATGCTGACCATACACTATGCACTCTGATTGTACAATATCCTTAAGATCTATCATCAGCTATGTAATACAACACATTAATAACTGAATTGGTTGTTTAGGTTTGTCTTCATATTACATAGTTTTGACCATGCTAAAAGAAATCGTACATAGATTAAACAATCATATTGTACAGTATATAGTTAATCCATTAGCATCAGATGGTATTTTATTTGGAAATTTAACAGAGATACATATTTAAAAGGTACCATATAAAAATATATGTGCTGGCCAGTTAAGGAAGGCCATTGCACATGTGACTGTTGAAAATTGGTAAGTGAAAGAAGAAACTATTACAAGTTTACACTGTACACATGTATACTGAGCTATTAAATGGGCTCCATTAGGAAATACATGTAAAGACCCGTAACTCTCCTCCTACTTTTCTTTTAATTTATGTTTTCTCATAATTTGAGAAACAGATACTTCTCTGCCATCTAGTGGCTACTGCTCTGTATGCACTTTAATCAAGGTGTACTCCAAATGGGATGATGTAGCCCAAGCATGTTACAACTAATGACTGGTTCAGGGAATATATCCATGAGCACCAACTGCTGACTAGGTTCCTGCAAACATGTAAGCGAGAAGAAAACACAATGCATTTACGTCTGACACTGGCCCATACTGTGCCTGGGCAAGGACTGCAGTATTAAAGGAGAACTATGAGATGAGTGATTTCCACTCACCTCATAGTTCTAGCCGACCTGTGACAATTAGACTGTCACAGGTTGGCTCAGTAGATCGGGAGGTGAGGGAACACATACCAGGTTCGCTCACCTTCCGATCCTGTCACGGCTCTCTGCCGTGACAGGGGGAGGGGCTGGATTCCCCTCTCCCCGCTCCGATCTGCCAGCGCTGACTGGCGGAACGGACGGGGGAGGGAGCGGGTACAGCTGGCTCTGCCTCTAGATAGGCAGAGCCAGCTGTCACTCACGCAGCTGGGCGGATCCCGTCATCTACGTCGGGATCCGCTCCTGCTGCCGCGTCTCAGTATCCCGCGAGCTGTAGCTCGCGGTATATTGAGCTTAGGGTAACGGGAGGACGCTAGTTTGTGTCCTCCCGTTACTCTAAGGAGAACTATGGGGAAAAACACTGACCCCATAGTTCTCCTTTAATGCAGAATATTGCTGTAGTCTACACCAACTTCAGCACAATACAGTTGATGTGAAGAAAGCATTGAGCAAAGCAATCGGGTGAATTGAGCCATTTTTGTGGTCACAAGCTGATGCCGAGGAATCATACTATAATATAGGTCAGTACAGTATGTCAAAATGTCATGTGAAAAACACCACTTGACCCAATGCTTTATTAATTCATAAATAATTAGTTGTAATATAAATTGTGCTAGTATAATCAAGTGAAATCTAGCTTTCCATTGCATCCATCATTCTTTTTATCCTCCCATACACACTAGAAATCATGCTTGCACTCCAAACCAACCACATTTTATTGTATTTCAGGGTTGACCTGAAGGGGTGAACAGTTTAAAGCAGTACACCATGTAAAAAAATCAAATATGAAATAAATAGCCTAGTAAGTGTACAACATAATAAAACAACTTTTACTGTAATCATAGAAACTAGGGCTGTTACTGATTAAAATTTTCGTGTTCGATTAATCAAAAAAAATTTTAATCGATTAATTTTGATTAATTATAATGCACATACAGATCCAACTACATTGGCCTATACACATACAGCACAACAATGAAGTAATACAATGAACTAGGATCACACTAATCCAGCACGTTATTAATCTCACGTGCCCCACTCAATATGGCCGCCGCTTGAGTGGGGCAACTCAGAATAATAACGTGCTGGATTAGTGTGATCCTAGTTCATTGTATTACTTCATTGCTGTGCTGTATGTGTATAGGCAAATGCCTTGGCTGGCGCTCATGTAGAAAGTTTCTTGGGCAAACTCACCAGCCCAAGTGGCTCCGTCGGCTAACAAAGGGAAGGGGGAGGAGTCCGGTGACGTCGATGTCCGTGACGTCACCGGACTCCTCCCCCTTCCCTTCGTTAGCTGACGGAGCCACTTGGGGACATCAACGTCACCGGACTCCTCCCCCCTTCCCTTCATTAGCCGACGGAGCCACTTGGGGAAGGAGACGGGACTCCCGGAAGCCGGCGGAGAGGTGAGTATTTTCATTAGCGATCAAAAAAAAATTCATTGATCAAAAGATTAACGATCAATCGAGAAATTAATCGTTGATTTGCACAGCCCTAATAGAAAGGTGCAAAAACAATGTAGTGCTCCCTAAAACCATGTCCTCCCAACCCTATTTCCATATGAAGTGCAAAATAACAATGTAACAATCGCCTACAAAAAAGATACATTCATATTTATTAGGGATGCACCAATACCAGATTTTTGGTATCGACTGCTAATACTGATACTTTGTTTTCAGTACTCGCCGATAACGACTATGGATACCGGTGCTTCCGTTGGCATGGGGCCGGCTTCCCCGGCAATCAGGAAACCGGGAAGCCAGCCCCATGTTGTTTGGTGCCGGCTCGATTGTGATTGGCCAGGAAGCCGGCTTCCCAGCCATTCAGCATTGAGCTGGCTTCCCGGCCAAACAAGAAGCCGGGCGGCGAGTAATGACCCGCCTTCCCAGCCAATCAGCAAGGAGCTGGCTGTTCAGCCGGCTCGATGCTGATTGGCCGGGAAGTCGACTTCCCAGCCAATCAGCATGGGCCCGGCTTTCCAGCCAATCAGGTCATTACTTACCACCCGGCTTCCTGATTGCCCGGAAAGCCGGCTCCATGTTTCCCTATGGCACTGCCGGTCAGAGGAAATCTTCCTCTGTCCGGAAGTTCCGGTATCTGGGAAGGTATCGGAGCATATGGGCAAGTACAAGTACTCGCCCAAATACTCGGTATTGGCACCGATACTAGTATCAGTATCGGGGCATCCCTAATATTTATACACAACTATTGCAGTGTTATGTAATAAAACAGTCTTTCCTTGTGAGGTATCAGTGCAGTTTGTGTCTACTTTCCACTATAAACAGTAAGGTTCCATTCACATATAGCGTTTGCGTTTCCCGCACGATTTTCCATGCAGAAGACCGTGCGGGACAAAAAGGCAAAAAATTTTAATGCGCACGCATGCTGCTCCTTTGCTTCTATTAAATAGCTGGTATCGTGTGGAATCTGCTGGATTATCGCGCTTGTACTATTTTGGGGGGCTGCGCGGTTTCGTACCGCATGGTCACCACAATAGTCTGAACAATGTGTATTAAAGTGCATTGTATTCTCTGTTTAGAGCTGCTCTGCACATATTCATACAGCTGAATACACGCAGACAGCCATTCCAGTGTGAAGGGAGCCTAAGTCACTCCATGAAAAAAAAAATGTCCTGTGTAGTACATGGAAACATGTAAGTCTTTTTAACTGAGATTTAACAGATATAATTTATGGTCTACACGATGACCTATTTATTCTTATTTGTTTGAGTTATATAAACTGGTTTGATATTATGGGAGGAGCAGAAAAATGGGCATCCAATGGGATTATTAAGTCTGCTTAGAACTGATCTATTCAGAGAAGGTCCACCCACAAAAGTGAGTAGTATTCTGGTTTTTGGTAGAGCCCCTGGAGACATGGAGGAGGATTAAGTGGAGAGTGGTTAAAGGAGATATAAAAATGTCTTCTGCGATAAAGAGTTATCACATATTTACACTGGACACTCTAAAAGTGTTCATTCAACCCACTTCCTCTGAGCCAAGGCTGTTATGAACATTTTCAGGGGTAGTATTACCTTACATAGCCTGAGCTTAAAATACTATTGTACTTATTGGCGCTCACACAACATTATGTAAACACCATTGAGAGAAGGGCTACTTACTACTGCTAGCGAAGGAGAAGAGTACGTTTAACTTTTGTTTTTATTGGTTGTTTTACTATTTAAATACAATCTTTGTATGCAAAACCAGATATCCCCCTCACTCAATGTCACTGGACATCTGAAGTCCTGGTGTGATGATCAAGGCCCCAGTCAGAGTTAAATGATCACTAACAGTAACAATGATTATTTATTGTAACCTTGTAAATAGTTGCAAAGTTACAGCATTTCAGCCCCTCTTGCTTCTGACCATCTGATGTAATAGTGGCAGGTAAGTGGGGTTGCAGTCCCTGTGGAGTTATACCTGAATTTGTTCCGGCAAATTTATTTACAACAGTAATGCACTGTATGGCCTTTGAACTATGGTCAACAGGACTGGCTTTTAGATAAGCCCGCCCTTTTACTAAGTAATGTGGTGCACAGAGCAGTCATAGTGTCAGTGTTTTACACAGCTGCTGTAGTGAGAGGATAGGGGAAGCTGACAAAATGCATATGGAAACTGTGCTTTGATACTGATTGCTAATTGATTGCTCTCTTGGCAATTAAATACTTTGCTGACTTTTTTCAGGGGTGTGGTACTCATTTATTTCAGCGGTATATTGCTTTTATGTTGTGTTGATAGGGTCTTTTTAAGTTTAGCATGCTCAAATCTGACAACAACGTTTGTTGCTGATCATCAGGAAAAAAAAAAAGTGCAGGAACAGTGTGTACACCCCATAGTAATATTAAAAGTTAGGCATACAGCACTTAGGCCTATTATCCCTGAATAAAATTGTCCTGCAGTTTGTATACTGTTGTATCCTATGCAGTCTCTTTATTTTTAATGTTAGTTTGATTAAAAAAATTGCCTGGGGACAATTACTATTTGCTGGTCGCAGCTTATTATGATTATGAAAATCATACATCACTGTTAAAACTACTAACAAATTTATAACAGATTTAATTTTTTTCAAACTAAAATGAATGAGATTGAGATGCTGTTGCTGATGCTGCATGTAAGCCTAGGTAATTGTAAAAGAGAAAAATAAATTCTACAGTTAAGTATATGTGCTGCCAGACCCCACTGTCATCAAGGCTGTCTGTAATATGGTTCTGTGACCCCATTTACAGCTTTAAGGCATCCCTAAGCCTGTTATTAATGATTTCTGTATTTTCAATTTCTGAGGTCCTCTCCCCATTGTACTGTATTTTTTTTTTTTTTGCATTGGTACATGTTCTTCATTGCAGTCCCAGCTCTCTATGCATGTTTTACAGTAGTTTCCTTATTAGCCCTAAAAGTGACCAGAATTCACCCCAGTAAGTTTAAATGGGATTCACCTTTAGGTTCAGGTTTGTAAAATTTCAAATGCAATTCACTCATCCCTAGTGACAGGAGCTGTACCAAACATTTACTTCTGAATTAGCTATAATGTAACCCTTCCGCCTCCCTCCACTCTTCTTATCTAATTTTTGTCTAATTTCTTTTTCTTTTTTTTTTTTACAGTGTAGTGTTTTTACATTTGATTTCCTGTTAAACTGTAGTCTTTGTTAAAAAAAAGAATCCATGGAAATGAAATAATAAAGTTTACTTTTTATCAATCATAGATACCTTTAGCAGGCACAGTACCAGCAGATCAGCTTCCAAAAAGTTACACAGCAGAGTAAGCCTCCCCACTGTGTAACCTGTCTGACTGGCAATTACCGGCGGTGCTTCATCAGGCTTTTGGCAGCTATGTTAGGTTACACAGCAGCGTGCTTCTCCACTGCTGTGTGTAACCTAAAATAGTGAGGCCAGAGCTACAACAGCCTCCGACTTGGGATCAGAGGCTTCAGCTTTGTGGATCAAAGAAAAAAAAAAAAACTGACGACATCTATCTAGATGCCTCATCAGTGACGAGAAAGTTAAGGACATGGAGGTTCCTCCCTCTATTAAGTACCTACACTCATGCCTATCAGTCAGTCCAAAGAGCAGATCTGCGCCTGGTCAGACCAGGTGCAGATCTGTGGCTAATATCTATGCTACAATGCAGTCCAGATGTTAATTTATAGGGTACAGAAACTGAAGTATTCCTGTGACATATTGCAATTTTCCAGGTTTTGGTGCACATGTCACAAAAACATCTTTAACATAGGTACACTATATTGATGATTTGGTGCATGTTGAGTGAGCATCACATGTGAGCCAAAAAAAGTTGGATCAACAACAGTTTATTGGCCCCATTGTATTGATTTATTTGCTGTTTTCCCCTCTTCACACAGATAAAACAATGGCTGAGGATCCCTCCAATGTGTGTGGTGCAGCTGCTCAGTGTGAGGTTTATGTCAGAGCTCAGCTGGTCTGTGTCACACTGTGCTGCCTGCAGAGCACACACATAGCTGGCTGAGTCCTCTGTCTTCACATCACTTATGGACAAGTGTGTAGAGTTTCTTGTCACCTCACATGAGAACTTTCCCCCAGCAAATGGAGCTGCATTGGAGAAGCTGCCCTGGTTGGCTTTATGTAGAATGTACTGTGGAGCTGTTCCCGGATAATGAACGTACCAGTAGAGGTAATAAGTATATGTATTTGTTGTTTTGTAGGAGCAGGAGAGAGTCACATTCCTTCTTTTTTCAACCAACACCTGAGGATCTGCCATGTTAATAGAGTCTCCCAAAACCTTCACTGCAAGACAAGACAATGATATCATGTGATGTCCATCCCATCATCCAATATCCAGACATTTCAATAAGCGTTCAATAACTTTGTATCATAATTGATATAATAGTGTATATGTGTATCATCAATATCATCAATAAGTGTGCAATAATCTGATGTCGTCATGAAAACAGAACTAGACTGTTATTCAGTAAAATAGATGCTAAAAACATTTTGTACACAATCCAGTTCTAAAGACATTTAAATCATCAGGACACAATTTATATTATAAAATATATTCAACTCTCCAGCAGTTACTATAATATGAATAATGCTATACACAGAGCATACGAATAGTATTACCTAAAGAACAGACCAGTGTAATGAGAATAAAGTGAGCAGCTTTCTTCATGGTTGTAGATGACTCTGTACAGAGGAGGTGAAATACATACAGTGTATTAGGTGTGATATAGGAAGCTGAGGAGGAGACATGATTGCTGGTGGGGGGAGCTAACATAGTGCTCAGTGTAATGTATGAGAAATCTAGGTCATAGGAGACCGGGTAGAAATCTTAATTGAAACCAATATATTGTTTAAATGTTACAATATTTAAAATGGTACATTTTATATGCTTGTTATATACACTTTGAGGAATCCTGACTAATTCTGGGGTGAAAGCTTAACATAAGTCCTAATATCTGGAGCATAGAAGAAATCTGAAATATTGCCAAAAAGGTAACTAATAACAAACTTTACTTAAAGAAGAACTCAGAATCAAATGAACCCTTGTACCCCCGAACTGCAAGAGTTAAGTACCTAAAATAGCAGATATATACTCACCCGAACTACGCTGCTTTCTGGCTGCTAGAATTGTCCTCCTCAGCTCCAGCAATGGTATGTCATTCAGCATCTTCACATCCAATACACTGTATTAGACGTAATGACTCACTGGACTATAGACCGCCAGAGCCCAATGCAAGGGTTAATTTTGACTACCAGAACTCCCTGCAGCCTGTGAATGCTCACTCTGCACTAGATGATGTACCCACACCATCCTGGTAGATTGCTCAGGGAGGGGCCGGTACAGTTGTCCTCAAAGGTTTGCATACCCTGGCAGAAATTGTGAAATGTTGGCATTGATATTGAAAATATGACTGATCATAGCAAAAAACTTTAAGGAAAGTGATCATATAAAGCCATTTATTATCACATAGTTGTTTAGCTCCTTTGTAAATCATAATAATAACAGAAATCACTCAAATGGCCCTGGTCAAAAGTTTACACACCCTGGAATGTTTGGCCTTGTTACAGACACACAAGGTGACACACAGGCAATTCGTGTCTGTGTATAAATACTCAATGAGTTTGTTAGCTCTCACGTGGATGCACTGAACAGGCTAGATACTGGGTTATGGGGAGCAGAAAAGAACTGTGAAAAGACCTGCGTAACAAGGTAATGGAACTTTATAAAGATGGAAAAGGATATAAAAAAAGATATCCATAGCCTTGAAAATGCCAGTCAGTACTGTTCAATCACTTATTAGGAAGGGTAAGATTCGGGGATCTCTTGGCACCAAGCCAAGGTCAGGTAGACCAAGAAAGATTACAGCCACAACTGCCAGAAGAATTGTTCGGGAGACAAAGAAAAACCCACAGGTAACCTCAGGAGAAATACAGGCTGCTCTGGAAAAAGACGGTGTGGTTGTTTCAAGGAGCACAATAGGATGATAATTGAACAAAAATGAGCTTAATGGTTGAGTTGCAAGAAAGAACCCTTTACTGTGCCAATGCCATAAAAAAGCCTGGTTACAATATGCCTGACAACACATGGCATGACGAGACCAAAATAGAGCTTTCTGGTCACAACCATAAGTGCTATGTTTGGAGAGGGCTCAAAAAGCCTATAGCAACAAGAATACCATCCTGTGAAGCATGGTGGTGGCTCACTGATGTTTTGGGGGGGGGGGAGCTCTAAAGGCACAAGGAATCTTGTGAAAGTTGATGGCAAGATGAATGCAGCATGTTATCAGAAAATACTGGCAGACAATTTGCATTCTTTTGCAGGAAAGCTGCACATGGGACGACAAGAAGCGCCCTATAGCCGGCTTCTCTTCTGCAGCCACATGACAGCACTGAGCATGCAGCTGACCACCCTTATTGGTT